>NC_085136.1:247239390-247279229 GCF_035046485.1 Aedes albopictus
AGCAGAATGACACACACACTCTTAATAAAATTGTAATGGCAGATTGAGCTCTCTGAGTCAGTTAATAAAGCCTGTATCCGCAATAATCGGGGCACAGAAATAAGGCTGTAACTCTGCCATGAATCACACGGACAAAAAAATTTACTAAATGTTCCTTGATGCTGGTTTATTATTTGTGCCAAATTCCATAAAAATTGGTGCATTACTTTTAACTGTAGCTCAAAAACAAAACGAAGTGCGTTGAACTATTTTGTACAATCACGACCAATTTTTATCTGCATGACAGATGGTTATTTTGCGCTACCGACCAAAGCACAGCAAGAATAGTAACGAAATTTCGTAGGCAGTTGTGATACATACAAAGGCACTTTCATACAAAATTTCATCAACTTTGATCAACTGGTGTGAGAGCTATCAGCTTTGATAGGGGTGAGTGTTACTGAAAAATTTCCGTGTTTTTCATATGCGATGTTAGCCTATTCATAGCTTTAAAATGCCTCGGTTAATTTCCATGAAATTTTTACAGAAGATAGTTAATTAAGTGCATACTATGCCTGCAGAATTTCATGATTTTTGGAATTGTACTTTCAACAGTACAACCAGAACAATAAGGGGTGCTCACTAATTGCTGTCAAAAGGGGTAAAATCAGGGTTAGTCCCAATACATGTTTTGAATATAAAATTTTTGATAATGCATCGATTTTTTTGAAATTTTGCCCATGCAAGAAACGTATATTGCGAGGTTTGTGTTCAAAATTTTAGCCATATCCTTTTCTTATTTCAAAAGTTAAAGCGCTGACAAGCAAATCTAGGTGCTGTACAAAATTCAAATGCCCACGTTCTACTATTTCATTGCTACAACAAAAAGTACTGCCCTGATCCAGATGAAATTTTGCAGGTGAAATCTACACCTCTTAAGATGCTCCCAGGTGAAATTTGAGCAATTTCAAAGTGTCCATTTACAGAGTTATTGCTGTATTTCTGTGTCCCGATTATTGCGGATACAGGCTTTAGCTATGGTAGCCCTCATCGCACACTAAAGCTGGGAAGCAGCTTTGTCCAAGTGGAACGTTACACCGCAGAGGAAAAAAAACGAAAAAGAGGAGATAAAGTGATGAAGAAGAATGACACATTGGTGATGTTTTTTTTTATATATTAATTAATGACACTTTACAATTGGTGATGATGATTATCGATGAAGACACTCAATTAGTTATCGATTCTGTTGAGAATCGATTGATGATTTTATTTGTAAAATTCAATATGGCACGCTTTAACATACGAGTTATTTCGTCCACCTATTCAACCACATCAGATGATCGATACCCACCGACGGCGACCTTCGAACTGTGTATTCTAACGGTACCGCGCGCATCGAACCGGTCTATCCCGATAGCCGGCCTGCCGCAAATCCAAATTCAGGTTATGCGGCCTGTCAAACGAGAAAACCGATGATGATGATGATGATCAAACTAACCAACAACCAATCAATTTGGCCCCCCCTTAACGTAACGAACGCAAGCAACATCGATCGAGTGAAGCGAGTGAACGAACCCATCAGAGAATTTGGCTGCGTCATCCTTGCGTATAGCCGAGAAGATTCATCATCATAGTGGGTCTGGCTTGTTTGGCGCACCCACCAGTGCGTGGATTCTCGCTCGGGCGAAGGTGGAGGCGCAAAATTAGAAAATACGTAAATTAGGTACTGTTTGACCGACCTCCGCACGGAGGCATCCGACATCATCAACATCAATCGGACGTAATTTCCTTTTAACCTATTTTGCGATCTTGCTGCACAACTTGGCTACCTGTAATTCGCGACCGCGAGCAACTGCGGCCGCCAATGAGCCATTTTACGAGACGTTTCGGATCAGCTGATCGCTCATTTCATGAATGAAAATTTGACAGGAGGTTGCGCCCAAGCCCGTGAGTGTTAATATCAATATCAACACTGTTGTCGTTTCGTAAAATAGACTATCGGTAGAATACAGCATTAGTTAGTGTGGTAATTACCACACTTTACCCAGTGATGGAATTACTCTCATCGTGAAGCAATTCGCGAGTGAAAAGTCAACACAACGATAAAGCATATTGGTATATATGCCGACGGGACTCCGGATAATTTCCCCGCCTTTGACAATAGAACCAGGCTATATCTCTTCCGTACTTCTGGGAAAAATCTCTCGTCCTGGAATATCCGCATAGCACACCTGAACATCTCGGGAGCCTCTGCATTAGCTACTTTTAAGGCCAGGTTTGGAACTCCGTCCGTACCTGGGGCCTTACCTACGCAGGGTGACTTTGCTATCCTCGCAAGTTCACATCGGTCACCCACTCTTCATCGCCAGCCCCAGTCCCTGGCAGGCCTACGAAAGGAGGCCAAGCACTAGGATCATGTCGCGGAAAAAGCGCTTCGATGATCCCCTCCAACATCTCTGGAGATTGCTCTGTAGGAGCCACTAAACCATTCGTCTTGTTGACCATCACGATCCAGTAGGCATTCCCCCACACATTCGCATTGGCACTCTGGCAGAGACCCTCAAAGGAGGGCTGAGTGTGGCTATCGTCTACTCCTACTCTCTAGTTCGAACTACTTATAAGGCCAGCACTTCAAAAAGTAACGTAAATAATCGACTCCATACCGTTCCGATTAAAGGTACTCTTGGTACCGATATTAATCAGGTCGACATCCAGTATGGCCTGGCCAGTGTCTCTAGCAGGACCCCGTTTGTTCGTTAAACGGCTTCCCCATTTCACGGTCCAGGCATTGAAGTCACCCGCTATTACCACCGGCCTTCGCCCTGCTAGCACGGTCGTCATACAGTCCAGCATCTGCCTAAACTGCTCGATCGGCCACCGTGGAGGCGCATAAAAGCTACAGAAGACCCCGTTTACTTTTGCGACCACTAAGCCCTAATAGGTAGTAGACACCAACTCCCGGGCGGGGTATTTTCCGGTCGTCCGTATCGCCGCCATTTTTCTGGACCCATCCGCAACCCAATTGCCGTGGCCGGCGGTTACTCGGTATGGGTCCGCTATGATGGCGATATCCGCCCCCCCTCAGAAACCGCCTGATAAAGCGGTTGCTGAGCTGCGTCACAGTGGTTCAGGTTCAACTGCGTTACCTGCACTATGATTTGTTCCCTGCGGTTTTCTTGAAGGCCGGGCAGCTTGGACCACTCGTTGGATGCCGGTTGTTTACGGATTTCCCGCTACAAATTAGACAAATGGGAGGATTCGTGCAGCCTTGTGCCATATGGCCTTCGGCTCCTCATCTCCTACACAGTTTGCTCCTGTCAGGGCCTTTGCAGTCCCATGACTTGTGTCCTGGTTCCAGACACTTGAAACAAATCTGCTATGGCTCGTGGAACGTCAGATGACATACACACTAGCCTACCTTGATTCTCCCTACTTCAACGGACTTTTCTACGTCCGCCACAGGTAGCTGTACCAAGGCTAGCTGCGGTGGCCACCTGTACGTCGCACTGTTGCCGCAGTGCCGTGACAAGCTCTTCCGCTTCGGGGATCTCGTCTTTCTTCACCTTCAGAGTCACCTCTTGCATAAGAGCCCTCACCTGTACCCCTTCGCCAAGGACCTCTTCCGCCAAACTTTTGTACCCAAGTAACCAAAAGTTCCGCTTCCCATGACAAACTGCACTTTCAAGTTCCGCCAAGTTCAGATAAAGTTCCAAATGGAACTTTCTGGCTGCTTAAGAGGCTAACGATGAGCCTTGCTGGAACTTCGGTCACAAGTTCCGGCAAGGCTCATTGTTAGCCTCTTAAGCAGCCAGAAAGTTCCATTCGGAACTTTATCTGAACTTCGCGGAACTTTGAAGCTGCTTAAGATGCTACTCGGAACTTTGTCGGAATTTTCAAGTTCATAGAAGTTCAGTTCGGTAGCATTGTGGTTCAATGAAGGTTAAATTTATTTCTTTAACAGAAAATAACTGTTTAAACATACACGAGTAAAAGACAAATATGAATTTAACAAATCAATGAATACTAGGCTTGAGTAAAAACAAAATTGCCGCCCATCGGAGTCGAACCGATAGTCTCTGCGTGAGAACCCTACGCTCTACCACAGTACCACAGCTGCGATTGAGTGGACAGCAAGTAAAGTCTGACTTGAATCGATTTTCTGTCGGCAGCTAGTTTTGCACATTTGTACGGTAGTGAAGTTAGCTTGACTTTGTCAAGTGTCTTCAGCAGCGCAGCGGTAAGTCGGCAGGCAATCACGTAGGAGGATCCAGTTCAAATCTACATAGCAGTGACATGTGTAAAAAAATATGATTATCAGAAGCAATTTCCAGACGTGAATCACAAACCCTCCAACAGGGTTGTGATCCGAGAAACACATTTTTGTTTCTGCATGAATTTTGTCAAAGTTCTGTCAGAAGCTGCTTAGAAGGCTATCCAGCGTGCTTATGTGAACTTTCAAGTTCCAAAATTACTTAAAAATGAAGCTGCTTAAAAGGCTAATGAGCAACCTTGAACAAGCTGCTTAGCTTATAAAGTACCCTTTTATCTGAACTTTTGGTTACTTGGGTAGGCGGAGCCTTTGTCATCCTTATCGCGCTTCAGCTCCAGGATCATTACATCCGTACGAGTACGTCTGATACTGCGCACGTTGGCTCCCAGATTCACGAGCTTGGCGTCGCATCGCATCGCCTTCAAGACGTGCGAGTACTTACACTGTTCGATTTTGATGACGAGCGCGTAGCCTTTATCGCGCTTGGCACCTACTCTTTTACGCCTTCTTGGATTGACGTCCCTAACTTCCTCGACCTGCGGCTTTTTCTTCTTTTTCTTCCGCTCGATTTTCGTCCAAGGGAGGTCCTCCCCTTGGTTCACCATACTCTGTGGTTGCTGAGGGCCTAACAACGGTCGCAAACCCCTGTTTCCTTCCATCCGTGTCGGGCCAGCCGTTTCAGGCCCACCCTTCCCAATTATACGGGACACCTGGCTGGGGTCCGACCTGCCGGCATTATTGCCGACCTTCAGGGTTAGTATTTTCCTAGTTTTGAGGGCACCGCCAGACAGCTCCTCATCTGACGGCTGCCTCACCCGCCATACCTTTTGGATTTCCTGCGACGGCCTCCGTCTGGGTAGACTTCGTAACCATTACATTCGCCGGTTCTACCGCTGCTGTAGTCTTCACGAGTCTTACGTGATCCTGCTTGGCATCGTCCGAAGTCGCAACAGGACCGTTTTCAGGTCCTTGCTTATGTTGGACTTCGTGGACGCAAAGTCGATAATCTTACCAAGCTGCTGCTCAGCCACCTCGATCGCGAACAGTTTTTCTCTCTTTTGGTTAATGGCCCACGGTGTGCCAAAAACCGTTATTAACAAATAAAAATGTCCACCCAAGTGGTACCCGGCATTCGAAAGATATACTATTCTAGTATCTCCTCTGAAAATTTGAAAATCTTTCATCGAAGGAAACTAAAGTTTTTGTGATTTGAAGATTTTGAGCCATTTCTCTAGGATTTTCTTATTTGAGTAAATATGCACGCACGGTGTGCCTGATACCACTATTAACAATCAAAAATGTACTCCAAACTCACACCCGGCGTTCGAAAGATATACTATTCTAGTATCTCCTCCGAAAATTTGAAAATGTTTTATCGAGGGAAACCAAAGTTTTTAGTGTTTGAAAATTTTTCTCTATTTTCATAGAATAAGCTCATATATGGTAATATTGTCATAGGATGTTTCATTGGCTCTTCAAATCATAAACAAATACATAATAATATGTTTCACAAAAACCATTCCAAAGATACAACATTCAAACAACTTCTCTGAAAATTTGACAACATTTCATTGAAACGCTCGCAAATTACAGTGGTTTGAAAATATCATATCATATCTTGATAAAGTGTATTGAAAAGTAACTTCATAGAATACTATACCAATTTCTCATGTTAATCAAGCCTCGCAATGAATATATATTTTGTAACTCATCTAAAGCTTTGATTATATATCACATTCTTTGCGATACTATTACAACACTCAGTAAGTGTTTTTAATGTGTTTATAGATAAAGCGGTAGTATGCATATCTCTAATGAAATTGAAATTGAAAGCTTAAAATTGTTGTTACTGATGATCATTCAAATGTAAAATTTCTAAATTCACAGAAAACACGTTAGTAACATGACGTATAAAAGCTGGGTAGTAAAACGATTAGCATTTAGGTTTACTTCAATATCTTAAACATTATACCAACGATTGACAAAGCTTCCTAGGAATACCAAAACATTGGGCTATTAATTCAGTTTAACTCTCGTTTAACCATGAAACGTTTTCAAATTCACCGACAAAATACCAATATATAAAAAAAACCGGTGCCAAACACTTAGAAAGTTTATGTTATCAACGCTCACGACAGCTCACGACGTGCCACATTTTCTTTTGTATTCGAGTAGCAGGTAGAACTATGAAATATTAAACTACGGTAATTAACATTCCTCTCAATGAAATGTTGCCAATTTTTTTTTATCTGTATGACCGAGATTTTTAGCCCTAGGCTAGTTCATCTCGGGACCCACGCTTTACTTCCCTTCCGAAAGAAGAACTCACATTTTGCGAGTTTGTCGGGAGTGGGATTCGATCCCAGGTCTTCGGCGTGATAGTCAAGTGTTCTAACCATCACACCAGGTCCGCTACCTATATTGGTAGTTGCCAAATGTGGAGCGTACCTGGTGTGTTGGTTAGAACACTTGACTATCACGCCGAAGACCTGGAATCGAATCCCACTCCCGACAAACTCACAAAATTTGAGTTATTTCTTCGGAAGGGAAGTAAAGCGTGGGTCCCGAGATGAACTAGCCTAGGGCTAAAAATCTCGTTAATACAGATAAAACAAAGTGTTGCCAAATTTTCAGAGAAGTTGCTTGAATATATATTGTACTTTTGGAATTTGTGAAACTCATGACGCTGTTCAACACTAGTTCGCGTCATGGGATGAGAAAAAAAATAGGGGTTTGGGACCCTAGAAGCTCTAATGCGTATATCAATCGAACACTCTAAGTTCTCAATTCAAACTTCGGTCTTTAACTGTGAAGTCCAATATTTTTTCAAAAATTCTTTCACTATGACACTTCTAAGATTCCAAAACCCTGTTCTTTTTTTCTCATCTCACAATACGATTTTTTTTTAATTTTTTTTAGCAGTGTTATTATTTGTTTAAGATATGAAGAACACTATATATAGGGAATAATATAGGGAAATCTTCAAACAGTAAAAACTTTGGTTTCCCTCGATAAAACATTTTCAAATTTTCGGAGGAGATACTAGAATAGTATGTCTTTCGAACGCCGGGTGTGAGTTTGGAGTACATTTTTGTTGGTTAATAGTGGTATCAGGCACACCGTGCGTGCATACTTACTCATATAAGAAAATCCTATAGAAATGGCTCAAAACCTTCAAATCACAAAAACTTTAGTTTCCCTCGATGAAAGATTTTCAAATTTTCAGAGGAGATACTAGAATAGTATATCTTTCGAATGCCGGGTGCCACTTGGGTGGACATTTTTATTTGTTAGTAACGGTTTTTGGCACACCGTGGGCCCTCATTAACCGCGCTCCATAAAATACCTCCACCGGCAGGCTAGCCGGGGAATGGATCGGAGCTCCCACGTTGGAGCTGCGTGCGCAGCTTCTCGCTTCTACCTCATCGCTTCTCTTTAACGAAGACCTCGCCAACCCACTTCTTGCGGAGGGGTTAGCCTCGCCACTACCACTTCCTCCTGTTTGATCCCACGAGTAGCACGGGAAAAAGAAGTCCACCACGCTGGAGCCCTGCATTAACGCGGTAAGGGACTACGGTTCTGACTCGCGGGGGTTCGTTAGGCCCCGGGACTGTTATCCCCGCTGCACAGTGGAAAAAATCGAACCAAAAAACGAATCTTTTAACGCCGCTGTTTCGGTACGTGAAGATGACCATTTCTGACGTAAAAAAATACGAGAAATCGATTGGTGCTAAATTCATTCACCGCACGGCACGGGAAGTGGTCCATTTTGCCCCATTTTGCCCTTTTTTCGTACATGAAGAGAATCAAAATGTATTTTCAAACAACATGCACGACTGTAGATCATTGAAAATAGCTGCAGGTGTAATTAGAGGTTCATAGCAATCATAAAAATACATGAAAGATCCCTTCACATGCATATTTTGCCCCATGTGCCCCAACAACTGCTGGAAATTTACACTTTTACCTAATTATGAATGGATTTTCAATGTTACTGATTTGAAGTTGATTTGTTTGGCATAAACAAAAAGCGCTAAATCTATTATCACCAGAATCATCTTTGGGAGTTGTCCAATTTGCCCCATTTTGCCCTATTTTCATATAAAAAGGATATTTAAAATGTATTTATAAGAAACATATATTGTTGGGAACGTTGAAATTAGGTTAAGGAACTATTGGCAGCTAAGAGTAATCATGCGCGTATATAAAAGATCTTGTCCCTATTTTACCCTACATGCCCCAAAACCTGCTGGATAATAACATTTTTTGTATGGTTTTGTAATGTCACTGGTTGCAAAACATGAATGAGATAATTTTTGATATATACAAATGCGGTTTATAATTTAATACTAGAATGATTCCGTGAATGGTATAAACAGCTGTCCATTTTACCCCAATTTGCTCTGATTTTTTTTTTGTTATGTAATGAATTTATAGTTAATTAAATTATTATCCCTTATTTTCATTGGTGCTGAAACCAATGTAATCGAAAATACAGTCATATATAGATATATGACTTTTTCTATAACTTCAGCTTTTCATGGGGAATTAAGGGTAAAATAAGCATTTGATAAAATGTGTCAAATATGAACAAAACTGATTAAATAGGCCGTCTTAAAATACCAATATGTAAATATTCAAGATGCTACATTTAATCAGTTTGGTGCATGTTTGACACATATTAAGATTAAGATTAATGCTTATTATGCCCTCAATTCCCCACCAAAAGCAAGAATTAGAAAAAAGTTAAATATTTTGCCTGTCCTTTTGATTACATTGGTTTCAGTACCAGAAGTCGATTAATTCGGACATAAGCAAACACGAGAAATCAATTTATTCATGAGACGACAAAAAATCAGGACAAATTGGGGTAAAATGGACATCTGTTTGTACCTTCCCGTGAATGATTCTAAAGCTAATCGATAAACTGTATTTGTATGAATCAAAAATAATCAATGACTTTATGTTGCAACCATGATGTAGGGTGATGTTACAAAACAATACAAAAAATGTGATCATCCAGCAGTTTTAGGGGCATGTAGGGTAAAATAGGGAAAATATCTTTCATATATGCGCGTGATAGCTGTTAGCTTCTAATTGGACCTAAAACTAATTTCAACGTTCCTTAGCAGTATCTGTTTCTTATAAGTGCATTTTAAATCTCCTTTTTCTATAAAATAGGGCAAAATGGGGCAAATTGGACAACTCCCGAAGATGATTCTGGTAATAATAGATTCAGTACATTTTGTTAATGCCAAAAAATCAACTTCAAATCAGTAACATTAAAAATCCATTAAGGACAAACGTCTTGAAGTCCCTCTTCAACAGTGCATCAAAGCTTCAAACGCACAAATCTCAAAAAGCAAGCTTCAAGCAGCAGTGCATTTTATTATTCTGTTTTTGCTCACTTGTAATAAGCTTAAAATAAGAAGTTCAGGTGCACTGGTTTTATTTACGGAGAGATTTGTGCTTTCGAAATCGTGATTAGGTGCCAAAATCGGCCATTGTGGCAGCCATTTTGGGATTTTAAAAAGTCTGTCCTTAATAATTAGGTAAAAATGTGAATTTTCGGCAGTTGTTGGGGCATATGGGGCAAAATAAGCAATTTAAAGGATCTTCCATGTATTTTAATGATTGCTATGAACCTCTAATTACACCTGCAGCTATTTTCAATGATCTACAGTCGTGAATGTTGTTTGAAAGTGCATTTTGATGCTCTTATTGTATGAAAAAAGGGCAAAATGGGGCAAAATGGACCACTTCCCGTTCCGTGCGGTGAATGAATTTAGCACCAATCGATTTCTCGTATTTTTTTACGTTAGAAATGGTCTACTTCATGTACCGAAACCAGCGGCGTTAAAAGATCCGTTTTTTGGGTCGATTTTTCCCATTGTGCGCTGCCCCAACACCATCGTCCTGCACACCGCCAAAGATGGTTCTGTACACCCGACGGACGCTTGAGCACTTAGAGTGCTTCCACGTCTCTCCTCGGGCATAGTCCAGGTGTCGTGTCCATAGAAAATCGTCGGTTTTATCAACGCTTCGTATGGTATGGTACATTTGGCGCGAGGGTGAATCTCTTTCCAGTGTCTCTAATCTTGATTAGCCTTTCAGGACACGCGCCTTTTAGATTCTAAAATCGCACCGCGCTCGCGCTATACACGAGGAGCGAGGTGTTTTTTTAGTAGTGTTGTACTTTTTACAACGGCGCGCGTCAGCTGCAATGTGCAGCAGTTTGATTGCAAAATGTACACCACGAGGCAAAACGTTTGAAAACCTCTGTTCTAACAGTTCTTTATGATAAGTTCCGGAACGTGTAACTGTTTGTTTGGGCCACGTAGCCACTTTGTCTGATATTCGTTGATGACCCGAATTGGTATAGGTAAGTGTGCAAATCGACACTGATTTTTCATTTGGGCCTAACTGACATTCTTCATCGATCCTCTTTTTGTGTTATCACATAATGTGTATTGAGACTACATGTTGCTATAGAAACAAAAAGAATAATGATTTTGTTTGTTTTGATCAAGTTATTAGCGAAAGAGAGAGTCGACGAAGAGAAATCGATCAAGTCAGTTAGGCCCTTATGAAAAGTCATTGTCGAAATCTGGTCAAGAGTCGTTTTGTACTCGGTACTTTCAAGACTGTAGGAATAATGACGAACATCGCACACTAGGTGAACGCATTCTGAGTCATCATGTTAGATTATAAGATAGGTATTTATCACTTTCAGTGTTATTTATTTTGTCGAACCGAGATAAGCTCTACTCAAAATAAACAAAAACAAAGCGTATAAAAGCCACAAATCGAATCATTTCAAGCTCAAAAGTGAAAGTGATTATTGCGGTAAACAATGTTCTCGTTGCTCAATTTTTTCCTCATTGTCAAAGTGGTGTCCGTTATCGTGGCTGCAAATCTTCCCGATGGGTACACATTTAAATTTGTGCATATAATCAGCAACTACCACAACACTCATCTGACGGTCAGAAACGACCTAATGAACGATGAGCTTCGAAAGGTGAAACTGGCAAAGCTGGGCGAAAGTAGTCGAAATGTTTGGCGATTGGTTCCGGATCCTTCCAATGCAGCACAATTCGAAATCATCCACCACGAGTCGAACGAGCCCCTTTGTGCGGCACCGATGGAGTTTGCCCATGACGCAAAACGGCGAAACGTCGCCACGTGGGTTCCCGGACCGGTCGATAAGCAGTGCCTCTGGATGATAGAGAAACGTCCCGGGAATGCCGGCTACCGGGTGGTCAACATGGAACGTGAAGAGCAGCTCTATGCAGCGATGCGACCGTACGAGGCGGATGCCCGGTTGTGGGTACCCAGGGATGATGATAACAAGCAACACCATTGGGATATCATACCGCTTAACTATTGTCAGGGGCATACTGTGGCAATAAACATGACGGCGACGGTGGTGTAGTGGGTACTGTCTTTGGGTAGAACGGGGGAAGTTCTCCAATTTTCTACTTTTCATGTTCTTTTTAGTTCTAATTCTACTTTTACCGTAAATCAGGGTATAATTGGTAAGGGAACGTCCATAAATTACGTCACGCTTTCAGGGGGAGGGGGGGGGGTTCAGTATAGTGCGACAACCTATACACAAATTTTAGAGGTCTTCTACGAAAAGCGTGACATAGGGGGGGGTGTTGAAAATCAGTAATTTTTGCGTGACGTAATTTATGGACGCTCCCAAAGGGGGCTACAATGTCTGGCACGACGTAGCTGATGGAAAGTACAAACGAACATTTGTAACAGATAAAGACGCTAATTGTGGCACGATTGAGGCTGTACTTTTGTTTTTATTTATATTTCCGGGAAATTTTGAGTTTTTGAAAAAGTTTTTTAAGCTCACAAATTATATAGTTTTAGTGTAATTCGCTGTGGCGATGCCAGACTTTCGTTGGTTTGTTTGTGCGTGTGAAGCCGGAGAATTTTTTATGTGATTTGCTGTGGCAATTCCAGTCAATAACAGTGAGCTCGTTCCATATTTGTTAAATATTTAAAAAAAATCATGTATTTACCCATAAATAAATGTTCAAAAAGTTCACTACCTCAAGTGTCGTCTCAAGTTCCACTGACGTCCACCTGAATTTTATTTTAGTCAGTCAAAATAAAAATGACTTGAATATAGACTCCTCGAATGACATCACTTCAAAAGTTAATAAAGTTCATGTGAGTTTCCTCACAAGTAAAGGCTGGGTATGCTGCGCAATTCAGATCCCATTGTGATCCACTAGCCTCTGCCCAGCAACTCCTATCCCTACCTCCTCCCGGTACCGGCCGGAAACTATGAGCAACCTTAGGGAAGATCGGGTAACCAACCCCGGTGGGAACTTTGGTCGTAGGCTGACAGGGAAGGGGGGGGGCTTGCTTCGGCAAACCTGAGCGTCTATTCTCCAGGAGGAGCGGCTCACAACAGCGTCTGATCCCCATGTTAGGGGCGGCTGATCTACGTCCGAGTGCCAGGGAAGGACTCTAAGCTCAACCACTATGGTCCTCCGAAAAGTACGGGGTTGTTGTCAGGCGCTACAAGCCAGCCATGAAAAAACATTGTAACGGAAAATCAGCAACAGAATAATACGAACCGAGACCAACGGCAACGACCCCAGCGAACAAAAAGGGCTTGCAATTGGAAACTCGGTACGTGGAACTGCCGATCTCTCAACTTCATTGGGAGCACCCACATACTCGCCGATCTACTGAAGGACCGCGGGTTCGGCATCGTAGCGCTGCAGGATTTGTGTTGCACAGGATCCATGGTGCGAACGTTTAGAGGTAATTATACCATCTACCAGAGCTGCGGCAACACACGCGAGCTGGGAACAGCTTTCATCGTGATGGGTGATATGCAGAGGCGCGTGATCGGTTGGTGGCCGATCGACGAAAGAATGTGCAGGTTGAGGATCAAGGGCCGATTCTTCAACTACAGCATAATGAACGTGCACAGCCCACACTCCGGAAGTACTGATGATGACAAGGACGCATTTTGCGCGCAGCTCGAACGCGAGTACGATCGCTGTCCAAGCCACGACGTTCAGATCATCATAGGAGATTTAAACGCTCAGGTAGGCCAGGGGGAGGAATTCAGACCGACGATTGGTAAGTTCAGCGCCCACCAGCAGACGAACGAAAATGGCATACGACTCATTGATTTCGCCGCCTCCAAAAATATGGCCATACGTAGCACCTTTTTCCAACACAGCCTCCCTTATCGTTACACCTGGAGATCACCACAGCAGAAGGAATCTCAAATCGACCACGTTCTGATTGACGGACGGTACATCTCCGACATTATCGACGTCAGGACCTATCGTGGCGCCAACATCGACTCCGACCACTATCTGGTGATGGTCAAACTGCGCCCAAAACTCTCCGTCATCAACAATGTACGGTACCGGTGACCGCCACGGTACAACCTAAATAGAGCGACTGAAGCAACCGGATGTCGCCTCAGCATAAGCGCAGAATCTCGAGGCCGCGTTGCCAGACGAGGGCGACCTCGATGAGGCCCCTCATCGAGCAGCCATCAACGACGCAGCCGAGTGTACCATCTGGTACGTGGAACGGAATCGACGGAACAAATGGTTCGATGAAGAGTGCATGACGGTTTTGGAGGAGAAGAACACAGCGAGGGCGCGGGCGGTAATGCTGCAGCAAGGGACTCGAAACAACGTGGAACGTTACAAACAGAAGCGGAAACAGCAGACCCGCCTCTTTCGGGAGAAAAAGCGCCGCCTGGAAGAAGCGGAGTGTGAAGAAATGGAGCTGCTGTGCCGTTCCCAAGAAGCACACGGGAGTTCTATCAGAAGCTCAACGCATCCCGCAACGGTTTCGTGTCGCGAGCCGAAATTTGCAGGGATAAAGACGGAGGCCTTTTGACGGACGGACGTGAGGTGATCGAAAGATGGAAGCAGCACTTCGATCAGCACCTGAACGGCGTGGAGAACGTAGGCACGGGAGCCCACGGCAACGGAGGAAACGACGACGCCAGTGCAGCGGAGGACAGAAATGAACCAACTCCCTCGCTGAGGTAAGTTAAGGATGCCATTCACCAGCTCAAAACCAACAAAGCAGCTGGTAAGGATGGTATGGCAGTTGAACTCATCAAGATGGGCCCAGAAAAGTTGGCCACCTCTCTGCATCGGCTGATAGTCAGGATCTGGGAAACCGAACAGCTACCGGAATGGAAGGAAGGGGTTATCTGCCCCATTCACAAGAAAGGTGACCATTTGGAATGTGAGAACTTCAGGGCGATCACTATTTTGAATGCTGCCTACAAAGTGCTATCCCAGATCATCTTCCGTCGTCTGTCACCTAAAGCGAATGAGTTCGTGGGAAGTTATCAAGCCGGCTTCATCGGCGGCCGGTCGACAACGGACCCGATCTTTACCGTACGGCAAATCCTCCAGAAATGCCGTGAATACCAGGTCCCAACGCATCACCTGTTCATCGATTTCAAAGCGGCATATAACAGTATCAACCGCGCAGCAGAGATGGAAAATGATGAAGATTGCAGCTGAGCAGACACAAACCAAAACAAACTTACTCGTGAACAAAACGGGCCCGAGAATACTTGCACTTCTTTATTCGTGAGTAAACGAAGCTGGCAAGCACTATGTGATTCGCGAATCTTCGTGAGTTTTTGCATTTTGATGAAAAACGCAATTTAATGACTGGCAGTTCTGCTTTTCAGGAACAATGAAGCATAGAGCATTAGTTTATGTTGGGTAATCACCGGATTTGCTATTATAACCACAATAAAATGCACTCCCGTACCTCCACTAGTTCTTCACGAATAAAAACTCATTAGTGTTTCTGTTTTTGTTTTGCTTCTTACTCACAAAGCAGGCGGGTGCGAATAAACTCACACACTGTTTACTCTCGGAATCGTGAGTAAGCCTTGTGTTGGATTTACACTCGCGAATTGCTTCATGATGAGAGTAATTCCATCACTGCCGCGCAGAGCTATGGAAAATCATGGACGAAAACGGCTTTCCTGGGAAGCTGATTAGACTGATTAAAGCAACGATGGATGGTGTGCAAAACTGAGTAAGGGTTTCGGGTGAACTATCCAGTTCATTCGAATCTCGCCGGGGACTGCGACAAGGTGATGGACTCTCATGCCTACTCTTCAACATCGCTCTGGAAGGTGTGATGCAACGAGCCGGGCTCAACAGCGGGGCAACGATTTTCACAAAATCCGGTCAATTTGTGTGCTTTGCGGACGACATGGACATTATTGCCAGAACACTTGGAACGGTGGCAGAGCTGTACACCCGCCTGAAACGCAAAGCAGCAAAGATCGGACTGGGTGTGAATGCATCAAAAACAACGTACATGCTGATAGGCGGAACCGAACACGACCGGATCCGTCTGGGTGTTAATGTAACGATAGACGGGGATTCTTTCGAGGTGATGGAGGAATTCGTTTACTTCGGATCCTTACTGACGGCTGACAACAACGTGAGCCGTGAAACTCGGAGGCGCATCATCAGCGGCAGTCGGGCCTACTACGGGCTCCAGAAGAAACTGCGGTCGAAAAAGATTCACCCACGCACCAAATGCACCATGTACAAAACGCTAATAAGACCGGTAATCCTCTACGGGCACGAGACATGGACTATGCTCGAGGAGGACCTGCAAGCACTCGGAGTTTTTGAGCGACGCGTGCTAAGGACGATCTTCGGCGGTGTGCAGGAGAACGGTGTGTGGCGGAGAAGGATGAACCACGAGCTCGCTGCACTTTACGGCGAACCCAGCATCCAGAAGGTGGCCAAAGCCGGAAGGATACGGTGGGCAGGGCATGTTGCAAAAATGCCGGACAACAACCCTGCAAAGCTGGTGTTTGCAACTGATCCGGTTGGCACAAGAAGGCGTGGAGCGCAGAGAGCACGATGGGCGGACCAGGTGGAACGTGGCCTGGCGAGCATTGGGCGCGACCGAGGATGGAGAGCGGCAGCCACAAACCGAGTGTTGTGGCGTACTATTGTTGATTATGTCTCGTCTTATATGTGATGTTGAACAAATAAATGTATATATGTGAGTTTCCTCCTTATCATTTACAAAAACAGCTTCCAACAACGACTGTCACCGTAGAAACGCAAAGGTTAAGAGATTCAATTTTTTTTCCAGAATTTCAGCAAAAAAATGTCTGCACACTGCAAAACACGGAGCACAGACAAACAGACGTATCACTTGGAACAAAGTGTGATTAAAATCACTGCGCAAAAGTATAATCGCTCAATGCTATTTACGCTGTGTTTCGCAAACCTACTAAATAGGTGGCGATAGTGAGTATACGTGTATACGTCAAACAAGAGCAAAAACGAGGCGAGCGCCGCAATTAGCGAGAGATTTGCGAGCTACAGAATATTTTAATAGTCCGCTAAAAAGGGAAACGATGGGATGTGGGTGGAGTGAGACGTCTGTTTGTGCACGGAGCATGAAACGATTGAGCAAGGCTCTATTGCATAAGAAGACCTTCACTCTGCTGAACAACCGGAGGAGCGCCCTCTCATCACTTACTGAGGGTACTTCTCCCTGCGCAAATTTGAGTCATCACCGGCTGCCGCAGCATCAATCTGGTCATCGTAGCCGACAAAAACAACAACAACAGATGCTCTTCGGTCGATTTTTGCGAACCCAGCGGAGATCGTACCTAGTGGTGGCTAAACGGATCGCGCAAGGGCTCCAAATTTTCCGCGCTCAACCCTGTAATTTGCCAACCTCGCTCGTCAAGCAGTGCAAGGGTGTACTAACGACGGCGCGCGGGCGCGCGAACACAAGGTTCAATTACTGCTTCGGAAATGGCGCCTCGTTGCAGCGTAGCGCAGCATCGAGTCATCGTTGGCCAATTCGAACAAAGAAATGTCTGCTGTAGTAGTTCATCGCCGTCGCAGACAGTCCGCAGCCCCCGAAACTGCGGCGCGGCGGCGAGAGGATCGTGAAAGGTCAACTCTAATTTGACATTGATCGGCGTGGCATATGAACGAGGCACCATCACTGACTGGGGATTTACAAGACGAGAAGGTGCCCCGGAGACGTCGTTGACCGCAGGCCCGTCCTTTCAAATGCAGCGCGCGATCGGCATGCGATCACTTAATTGGCCCACTTTCAGTCCGATAAGCGAAAGTGAACCTGCCTGTCTCTCTAAGCAGCATCCAGTTTGAGGTGGACCCGGCTCGGCTTGTCCGGAATGGTCACAAATCGTCACAGATCTAGTATCGCATCGCTGGAGGAATCCAATGAGGAGACGTGGATGGGGCAGATGGCATCTGATAGTAAATAATACGCATAATTACACATACCAGCTAGCTACTAGGCTAGCGCATGTTCCATCGCAGGGCTGGTAATACTAACTACAATATGACCCATAAAAAAATGCGACAGTTTTCAAAGTCATCGTTCCCCTACTTCGAACTGATTAACCTCGCATGTATCTATTGGATAGTATAGTAGAACCACTAATCTTATAATGGCAAAGGAACATAGACTGATTTCATGCACTTACGTTTGGAAATATAACGTTGAACATATGGATGTCGAAATCGTCCACGCGCCAGAGGCCGTTTTTTAAGGATATAATTTTCTTTCAATTGCTTTCAATCACATTCAATCAAATTTTATTTTCAAAATAGTACTTTTATGGCTGGATAAGGTCTTCAGGAGTTGGTTGGTTCGTCGGACAAGCACGAAAAAAATATTAACTTATAAATTAAGAGACATTTTGTGAAAATTGAATTATTTGACAAATGATAATTTTTAGAAAATATTATGTTTTAAGCATGAAATTGTTTTTAAGTACATAGTATTTGTACCTATCATAAAGGTAGGTATATATGCCTTCATCGACAAAAAAATGTTTTGACAAATGATCTTACAGTGTTAAGTTTTTTATTAATTTATCTTAAATACGGTTTTTAATATGTAGCACCTTTTTTAGTTTTTGTTTCCTAAACATTCGAAATTATTTTTAAAATATTTTTCAAACATGGGCGTATTAAAGAGTACATATTTCTTCATGGTTTCCATGTGTTTAAAAGTTTTTATCTTAGTTCATTTTGCTATGAAAATTATAGGAAAACTTAATTTTATTTAGAAATTGTTAACAATTATAAGGTATCCCATATACGTAACCAATGAATATTTTGACAAAAATTTTAGAGATCCTGTA
Source organism: Aedes albopictus (assembly GCF_035046485.1). Lineage (NCBI taxonomy): Eukaryota > Metazoa > Arthropoda > Insecta > Diptera > Culicidae > Aedes > Aedes albopictus. Next base: position 247,257,825 of record NC_085136.1, read on the forward strand.
TGACAATGACCTCCTTATTGTATCCTAATCCAAAAAAGTTTAATTCATTGGGATTATTTCATTAAAAATCATCAAATACTGCAAAAAAATTGAATGTCGCATTTTTTTATGGGTCATACTGTAATTCCGAAAAAATGCATTTTTCGATCAATTGAAGTGAATTGGCTTTTTAAGCGATGTTGAGATAATACCATATTCTAAATCTGCACGCCGAACTGAGCCGAAATCCAAATTTTCATGAATTTTGGAGCCCGGGAACCTATTGAAAAATAAATTTGAAGTTTGTATGGGAGCGATTTGTCGAATCACCCCTCGTCGGATTTTGTACTGGGCTGAGCTGTCAAGCAGTTGCCCAGCTGTCAGAAGGTGATTCGAATTATTCTTTTTGAAATTGATTTTAGGTATCAAAACAAAGTTCTAAAAATCTGAAATAAATCATAGAGGCTTAGAAAAAGGTGCTCTTTCGTTTAAAAATATAAAATCATTAAATTCAGCTCGCCAGATTCATATATCGAATTGACATTCAAGTCACACCTCACAAACGCTCTGTGTTACTTTAAAGTTGGATTTCACTGCTGCAGAATGCAATAAAAGAGAGTAAAAGTTGTTCAATTAGTTAAATGAATTACTATTTCCCGTTGATAAAATGTAAACAAATTGGTTTTCTTCTTCATCCAAGGGAGGATGCAAGCAAATGCGTGCGTGGATATTATGCATACGAAGCATCATACTTCACAACTACTAAGAAAGATTTCTTCGTTTCACTATGATGGCGTATTATTATCTAGTTGGCAAACATGAAAAATATGTTCTTTTGGTGTTTACTATAAAAAAACTATATCTTTCCAATTTGGAAGCTATTGCTCAACAAGTACAACATGATTTGATTTAGATTACGAAGAATTTGACCGACTTTTCGAATACACAACTACCATGGTGTCACGTAGGTGTGACGGAAATTAAGTTGATATTGCGTCCGAAATAGACGTGGAGTAGACGAAAATAGAATTCGAGGGAATATTATTTTATCTTAATATTATAAGCAGTGTACGCAGAATATGGCACCGCAAGCTAAAAATAGGCAACAAAGAAGGCACGGCAACAACGCTTTGTTTTTCGTTAGCAGATAATGACAAAATCGCTTCCGAGTTTGTTCACAACAAAAACGGTAGGAATATTTATCTCGTTCTATTCACATCGTGATTTTCGCATTGTTTTACAACTGAAACTCTACTCTGAGGTTTGCAAGTGTCTTAATTCGTCCAAATGCTTATGAATTTGAGGATGTGAGTTGAAAATTTCAGCAGAAAAACCGGAATATCGGCACACGCACGGCAAGCGATGTTTGTTTTATTGCTCTCATCGCCTAACATGCGTTTGTTGCGGAGCGGCTTTGTTACCGACATAGGGTAACAAATATAATTTGGACCCCCATATATTTTGGACCCCCTGGGTCGTATTATCACAACTTACACAGGTTTAATGATGAGATGACGAAATTTTTTAGAATCATCCGCTAAATAAGATTGCTCTGCACGGGCAGCAGCCATTTCCTCACTGGAAATATCCTTATTTGCCTTGAAATTAATTTTTGTCAATCTCGTCATCCGTGCGAGTGTCGCATCATGTTTACATAAAGAGATTGCGGTGCTGAGGAAACTTGCAGATGTAAACAAAAACGTTTACCATTCTAGCGCACTAAATTCACAAAGTTCGTCTAATCAGCCTTTGTCAATCAAGTAATTAGGATGTGATCTAGCATATTCAAACGGCAAATTCTTCCAAAATAGTTTCAAACGAGTTTAAACACCGGGTGTCCAAAATATATACCGAAGAGGGTCCAAAATATATTAGGGTGTCCAAAACAGTGAAAACTGGTGCTTCAAAAATCAGTTATTTTCATCAAATTTTCAGCCAGAAATGACCTTGTGGGTATTTTCAACGGACAGTGGAGGCTTTTACGAACATATTAACATCATCATTATGTAAGAATATCCTCTGAATCTGTTTGATTTTGACTTAAATTCAAACTAATGTCCTCTAGGGGTCCAAAATTCAACCGTTACCCTACACTGCTTAGGACAAAGCGTTTGTTTTTCGGTGTGATCCGTTTTTCGTACCCTGATTACACGCTTAAAAATCCGTTCCAAAATTCGTGAACTAAATATCATGAGAAACAGAACCATTACATGTTTTAAATTCGTGATACATTTCCTGTAAACGTGATCAAGGCATCCAGTTTTTGTGATATACTGTCGTAAATATAAGAACAAAAATCACGCTTGACCAGCCATACGGTTCATTTAGTAACGCGTTCAAATTCGAGAACTGGAATCACGATCATCAGAGTTCAAACAAACATATTCGTGATTTTATTCCCAATAGGATAAACTGACTTCACGCGCGCTGTCATTGTTGATAACGCACGCTCGAAAACAAAACCCACCCGGCAGTGATCGTCAACATAAGTGCCGAGGTATGTACTTTATTTCAGTTCCCGTGTCCGCTTGAAATATAAAACAAATATTGATAAACAGTGAGTGCAGTGCTGTGAATAAAGAATAAATTTTAGCAGTTAAGGTACTTCGTCTAGTGAGCTAGAGATTCCCTTTTCTTGTGCTGCCGCAGATTTCTGCCGTTTGCTGCTGTTTCCCGAATCATGTCTAAGTCGTTCCTGTTTTCAGTGAAGGAAAATTCTACAACCATCGTTAAATTATCTGTTCTCCTGGCAATTGTAAGTATAGTGCAAAATGACGAAAATTGAATAATAAAGCAGGGCCCATGTGAGTGAAAATCGTAAAAAAATATTGTTTGTTCTTTTCTGCTCCCAATCCGACGAGTTTCATTACAGATCGTGAACTATGATCACGGTACCAAGAACAGGCTCTAATTGCCGTGATCAAAGTTCCTGTTGCCATGAACGAAGTTCCTGTCTCCGTGAACTTGGTTTCCAATTCCAGAACAGAGTTCTCCAATTTAAGAACACAGTTCACCATTACGTGATTTTTGTTTTTGGGACAGTGTTTGCCAGAGGCGTTACGTTTCTGTTCTGGAATAGAGTTCACAAATTTGTGATTTTACTTCATGGTGTATATTTGTAAAAGAAAATCTTGCTCGTTCTGAAATTCGTGACTGATTGTGGACGGTTTCCAGAACGGATTTTTTCGCGTGTATAAGCAAATACTAGTTGTCTTAAAACACTGCGTTACATAATATGAAAGCTCATTTATGATTTAGTTATTTGATATCAATTTGGTTATGAGGCATTAGCATAAGTGCAAAAATAAACTCCACCGTGATTGGTTGGTGCTTAGTATGACGAGAATCAGATAAAAACCCTATCTTTGTTAAAGAGATTTGCAGCCCTAGGTTAGCTTATCTCTGAAAGACGGAAAAAACGAAAAAAAAAACTCTGCAGCTAATGTGCCCGTGGTCCGCAGTGGTTTAAAATTCCAGAATGGCCCACTGCACGAATTTATGCTGGCCTGCTTACTCTCACAGAAAATTTGACGTTTGAGCGGTGCCGACACCTCTCAAACGTCAAATTTCGTGTGAGAGTAAGCAGGCCAGAATAAATTCGTGCAGTGGACCATAGAGGACTGCACACCGCGGTTGCTATGATGATTTTTTCGTAGTCTTTGACGTTTCGTGGCCTTGTTGTTTCGTGGCCTTGTTGTTTCGTGGCCTTGTTGTTTAATTCTGTAGATTTCAATTTACTGAGATATCACCAGAAATTCATTCTAAGATTCATTCAGAAGTTTCTCCAGTGTTTTCTTCAGAAGTTCCTTCTGAGATGCATCCTTCTCGGATTGCTCCTTTTGAGAATACCTTCTTTTACGATTCCTGGCAGAGTTCCATCTAGGATTCCTTCAGGGTTTTCTCCTGAGTTTATTCAGTTACTGCTTCGGGGATCCCTCCATGGATCCCTTCTATGATTCCTTCAGGAATTCGGTCGGAGATTCCTTCAAGAAATCTTTTTGAGATTACCCCAGGTTTTCTTCTTGGGATTCCTCCAGGAATATGTGTTCTCTCCAGATATTAATTCAGGATTGATTGAATAGTTCTTTCTGGGATTCCTTAGGGAGATTCTTAAGAGATACTTCTTTCAGGGGTTTCAGGAGTTAATTGTTTAGAAGTTCCTTCTGGGATTTTTCCAGGAATTCTCTAAAAGGTCTACTTACGGGTTTCTTTCAGAAATTTCTTGTAAAATATCTATCTCTAGGAATTCTTTCTTAGATTACTCCATGAGTTTCTAATGAAATTCCTCTAGAAGTTCCTTCAGGGATTGCTTTCCAAGTTTCTTCTGAGATTCCTCCAATCTTTGTGAATGTCATCAGTTATTTTTTTTTTTAAGGAAATATTGACGGACACTCAGAACGAACTTTTGTGGGAATTCCTTATAAAACTGCTGAAGATATTCCTTAGGAACATGATGGAGCAATTCCTCAAGGAAATGCTTTAGGAATTTTGTAAGGAGCTCATGACGGAATTCCAGATGCAAGTCTTGGTGTTCTTCCATAAGAAATAAAAAAAAAAAACTCTTGGAGGGTTCCCATGGGAAACATCTGAGAGAATGCCAGAATGAACTTGCGGGAGAATCCCAGCATGATCTGCAAGAATTCCATAAGGATCTCTTGCAGAGCTCACGGAAGAAGTCCCTGGAGGAGTTGCGGAAGGAATTGACAAAGAAATCCTGGAAGGACTAGCTCGAGAATTACCGGAAGTAGTTTCTACAGGAGACCTAGAAGAAGGTTTGACGGAATCCTCCAAGAAGTTCTTGGAGGAATCCCGGAAAGATTTCCTGGAAGAATCTTAATATTTTTTGAAGAAATCTCAGAAGGAATCTTGATTTTTTATATTTCTGGAGGATTGCTAAAAGTATCCGGGTTGAAACTGCTGAGAACATAATCGGAAGATATCAATTAATGGAGGGATGCCAGATGCCATTCCTGGTGTTATCTAATGGCACAATTTTTCCAAATGGAATTCATTCCAAGATTCATTCAGAAGTTTCTCCGGTGGTTTTTCAGAAGTTCCTTCCGAGGTGCATCCTTCTTGGATTCCTCCTTTTGAGAATTCCTTCTTTTGCGATTCCTGGCAGAGTTCCATTCAGGATTCCTTCAGGGTTTTTTTCCTGAGTTTATTCAGTAACTGCTTCGGGGATCCCTCCATGGATACCTTCTATGATTCCTTCAGGAATTCGGTCGCAGATTCCAAGAAATCCTTTTGAGATTACCCCAGGTGTTCTTCTTGGGATTCCTCCAGGAATCCGTGTTTTCTCCAGATATTTATTCAGGATTGATTGAAGAGTTCTTTCTGGGATTCCTTAGGGAGATCCTTAAGAGACACTTTTCAGGGGTTTATTCAAGATTTGTTCGGTGGAGCGGATCTGGTGTGATGGTTAAAGCACGTGACGATCACGCCGAGGATCTAGGACCAAATCCCACTCCCGACAAACTCACAAAAATGTGAGTTCTTCTTTCGGAAGAACTTCGGAAGTAAAGCGTGGGTTCCGAGATGAATTAGCCTAAGGCTAAAATTCTCGTTAATACAGATTAAAAAACAGATTTGTTTAGAAGTTCCTTCTGGGATTTTTCCAGGTGAACCAACCATAGCCTAATTGATTAATTAATCATTCATTATTCATTAGTTATTTGCTTTCATTAACTGATCATTTGCATCATCATGAGCAAGACTCAAGCTAGGATGGTAGCTACCTACATACGGTACATTTAAATTATTGCATCATCATATGTGACATGCGCGAAAGCGAAATAAACAAATCATACGCGGTAGTTGGTCAGCGGGTGACCTAGTTTGCTTCAGCAGGTCTCTACCTGTTCTAGTTGGCATACGGTAAGCCAAAAAGAATGCATAACTACCGGAGTATAACATAATAAAACATGTGACTCATATAAGGAAGCATTCTAGCCGCTTCCAATTAGATACTAAGTAAGAGACGCGAGCTTTCTCTCTCGCGCTTTTCGAAGTACTAGAATGTTGGTACTTTAGTAAAGAGAGCGAGAGCGGAGAATGTGACGCTAGGCGCTTAAGTTAAGTTAAGTGGGGGGAGAAAAAAATAACCAAAAAATTGTAATTATATATAAGGTTTAAAATTTGAATAAAATGATGAGTGGTAGTTTTAACAGGGAAGGTTTTAGTCGTCTTTTTAGTCGGATGACAAATTCCCGGTGACCGCACGGTCAACGCGTGCATGTGGTGACAGCGGAAAAGCGGGAAAAAAATAGTGCAGGGACGCCAATTTCTGACTGGTGGTGAAAATTGTAAAGTGCTAAAGAAAAAAAGCTATGGAAGATCCTGGACCCAACTGGTTACTACTGAAGAAAACGTTTAAGTGTTGCGCGAAAACCTATTAAAGAAGAAACAACAGTGCGAATCATTTACTGGAACAAAACTCTTGAACCGTGTGCAGTTTAGGTGTGAAGCCGATCTTTGATTTATTTCAACGTTTAAATGTTGTGCGAAGCACTAACTTAACAGGATGGCGTGTTGAATAAAGAAACAGTGCAAATCATTCGCTTGAGGAGAATAGCTGAACCGTGCGCAGTTTAAGTGTGAAGCTACGGGGCAGCGCCTGATCACCTCATTCAGCAAGAGACAACACGATAGTGAGGAGCTTTTGAAAAGCTAATCTGCGATCAAAACGAATCATGAAGGACATCGGAAGCAGATCAGCAATGAGGACCATCCCGACACAACTATTAAGGATAATGTAAGTAAAACTATTTTTCTTTTCCCAATACTTTTCCTATATAATATCAAACGAATTTTCGATATCTCAAATGAATAGGCACCTGGCGGTTTGTTGGAAAAAACCGGTTTGGTCAAAGATGTGTGGTGTAATATAATGAGAAATGGTGAACTAGCCAAACATGATAAAAGTGCTATAGCTGTCCTGCGGGGAGACCAAATTCAGGGGCATTATTTTATAGCAAATTTTAGTACACATGAATATCAATTTTTATGCAAATATTACAATTCTTCTCACATTCTCCATATCGTAACGTCCCAGCTGGAACAGAGCCAGCCTCTCAATGAGCATTTCCACAGTTATTTAACTGAAAATTTTCGTCACCAATGACCATTTTTACATTGGTATAACAATGTGTGACAGGCACGAAGACTGTATGCTTAAAAGCAATCAAGTAAAATTCCATTACGAAAAGACCCTTGGAAATTTGTTATAATCCTGTACTTCTAATGTACATTGAAAAAGAATATCTAAATTGATTTGTTATAAAAAAAAATACATAATTTCATGTTAAAAAAAATACAATTTTTCACAAAAGATCATCATGAAAAGTCACTAAAACAGGGCCTTAATCTTCTCACACAAAAACTTCGTTTCAATTTAAAAAAAAAAAAAAAAATCAAAATAACACTTGGTTCAATTTGGCAATGTACAATGTAAAGTTCTCAATGTAACAATGTTTGTTCTCAAGTAAAATACCATTGCTTACCTTACTTTATTTTCATTTTCAGTCCTCCATGCAGGACTGCAAGTGGTTAAACTCCTACATTTAAAGGATCTACCTAAAACAAAAATTAAATTATAATTCAAATATAAATTTTACAATTAAATGATACTTCTCTTTAAGTTGGTGGGTACTCCACCACGTCACGTCTTGCTTTCATACTAATTATACTATACGCTACTGCCGTACAGAAAGCACAGCACACATCATTTTGCTGAAAGAGCAGTTTGGACGCCGCTCGCTCGCGATTGAAAGTTATCGGAACGGTGCAGAGAAGGCAATGAAATTAAAGCAGGGTTTCAAAATGTGCGAATAATGGCAATTCTACACAATGCAAAATGTATTGCTGAATACGTTTTTTTTTAGTCAATAATTTCTGACCAACAGTTATTTCATCTGAATTTTTTTTTTGGACCGTAATTACCCCGTTTTGATAGTTTTTCAGCGAATTTTCTCATTATTTTTCCATGAAACCGCATTTTTCTCAGTTCAATATTTTTTAAAACAAGTAATGGGGTATCAATTATCAATTGCAGTTGGAGGATCCGATAATTTTAAATGTTTGGATTGCCAACAATTTTGCATATGAGAGAGAATCACACTTTTTCATTTTGGGGTGATAGTGCCCTGAAAAACACATCGAATCTAAAATATTAGTCACAGATTGAAATCTTAGGAGTATGAACATGATGGAAGAAGCAGTGTGGAACATATCAGATTTATTAAATATCAAAACATGGGTTTTTACAAAATTCTACATATGAAGGTGAGTCTTTGAAGTACTGAGTGAAAAACTCAGTGAATTCAGCTATAAAAAAATCATTATCTATTCAAGAATACATTTTTTACGGTACTGATAATTTGAAAATAAAAAAATGGCAGCGTTTTCGCAGATAACAGCCCTTCAATGTATTCCACAATTTGATGGGAATCCAGATGAACTGGATGTTTTTATTAGACAAATTGAGTTGTTTGCAGAACAATTGGAAGGAGAAGATCATACTCCGCTTCTGAATGTGGTTTATTTGAAACTTACAGGCAAAGCGCTAAAGTTGCTTTCGAAAATTGAGGCAAATACTTGGCCCGAAGTTAAGCGCCATCTAGAAGATGAGTTTAAATTTAAAAAGAGTGCCGCCACTCTTATGAAAGAAATTGAAACCTTACTACAAAAGGAAAATGAATCGTTCGATGATTACAGCATCAGAGTAGAAGATTTACACAAGTGGGTAGCTAACCAGGGAAGATATGCGACGAACTCGTTACGGAAACATTTCTTGGGAGGTTTACGTGATCGAGGTCTAGCTCATGCTGGTAAATCGCAAAGAGGAAAAACACTTCCAGAATTACTAACTTGGCTTAAAAAAGAGATCGATGAGGGAAATGAAATCGATGAAATCTTTGCAAGAGTAACAACCTTAGACTTGTTAGAAACGAAGAAAAATAACAAAATCAATGACAACCAAAATAATAAATTTCTACCAGTACAAAACCTCCGTTTGCGAAATAACAGGTATTCTAATGGCTATGTTCAAAGTCCGCATAATAAGATAACATACTCAAAAAACGTGATTCCAGGGGGTTCGTACATGTTGTGCGAACACCCTGCACAAATAATTATAGAGAGCGCAACCATATGAATTCTATCAATGGAAAACAGAATTTATCTCGGAATGCAAATTTTCAGAAGAATAATTTTCAAGAACTACCAGAAAGCATTGTAAATGGAATTAAAAATTGTATGCCGGCTCATGAAAGATTGTACATCGAACATTCAGGCAACAATTTATTTTTACTAAATATTGCATCTGTTGCGAAGCCGAAAACAGTGAAAAAATATTTACTTGATTCTGGGTCATGCTTCAACTTATTAAGATGGGATACTGCTTTTAGGATTGGAGTAGAAAACATCAACTATAATGATAAGCAGATACTTCGGGGATTTGCTAATTCCCAAACACGATCGATTGGATCAACGTTAGTTAAACTTAAAATAGGAAACTCTCATTATAATATTAAGTTTTATATTATTAAGAACTTATGTGTTCCAGGCATTATTGGAGCTGATTTTCTGAAGCAAAACACATTGTATGTTGGACCACGGTTCAAATATATTGCTTTAAGAAAAACTGATGAATGTACAAAATTATTAAATATGAATCAAAACTCCCCTCATACTATGAATTCATATAATATCAATAAACGTTTAATTAAGTCAGAAAAAGAATGTCAAACCGAATCAGTTAACTACAGCAACGCTGTAAGCCAACAACATGGGAAATTAGATTTAGCACACAGGGTGCATGAAAACAATTATAATAACCGCACAAGGATGGTTACAGAAAATAGTGTTTCATTCCAGAATAAATCTCAACAAAGCATAAGAAATGCAACAAATATTTTTAAAGATACCACAATGGGAAATACGAAACATTTTCCACATAACAAGTGCAACGTCGAAGACAAAAGAGATAATGCAAACAACATTAATATAATACATGATCAGAGAACAAATTTTACTGATAAAAATTTCAATGACGACTCCGCAAATTGGGAAGCGAAAGCAGAAGGACAATCTTCAGATCATAATGTTAACAAATATCTCGTAGAAACAACGACGGATATTGATAAAGTTTTCCTCGAAGATTTGGATTCAGACCAAGACCTCAGCTTATTAGATAACAGAAGTCATCCACAAATGGAAGGTAAAAACCGTCTCACAAAATTAGTGGAAACGATTAATTTAACTCATTTAAACAGGGCTAATTTTAACACAATGGAAGAAATTATGACAAATTACAGTGATGTCTTTTATCTGAAAGGAGATCAGCTAACGATTACAAATGCTGCAGTACATGAAATAGAGACTACAACTAATGTACCGATTAACAAACGACAGTACAGATTTCCGGAGTCCACAAAGAAACAAATTAATGCGGAAATTGAGGAAATGCACAGACAAGGGATTATAAAGCCCAGCAAAAGTCCTTGGAATGCACCGGTTTTATGCATACCAAAGAAAGATTTAGATTCCGAAGGAAAAAAAAAGTATAGAATTGTAGTTGACTTCAGAGCTTTAAATCTAGTCACTAAACCCTTCGTTTACCCAATACCTCTCATCAATGATATCTTAGACAGTTTGGGAGACAGCCAATATTTTTCTACAATCGATTTGAAATCAGGATTCTATCAAGTCCCCATTAACCCGAAGGATGCTGCTAAAACAGCATTTTCGACCCCAAAAGGACATTTTGAATTCACAAGAATGCCAATGGGACTCAGAAATAGCCCATCAACTTTCCAGAAGTTAATGAATACAGTGTTGTTCGAAATTAAAGATGTAAAAGCTATCGTTTATTTGGACGATATCATTGTCTTTGGCCGTACAATTGAAGAACACAACGAAAATCTGAAAAAGGTATTGGAGGCTCTTCGTAGGCATAACTTAAAAGTTGAACCTACTAAATGCCAAATTTTGAAAACAGATTTGAAGTTTTTGGGACATGCAGTAGATAAACATGGAATTCGTCCATTAACGGACAACATAAAAGCTATTAAAAATATGCCTGTACCAAAAACAATTAAACAAGTGCGATCATTTTTAGGAACCGTAAATTTTTACGGTAAATTTATTCCAAAGATCGCGGAGATTCGAAAACCTCTTAACGATTTGTTGAGGAAAAACGTAAAATTTAATTGGACAGAAGAATGTCAACATGCATTTGAAAAATTGAAATGTTTTTTAACATCTGACTCTTTATTAGTAAGACCAAATTACAAAGATACATTTGTTCTTACGACTGATGCGAGCGAATATGCTATAGGAGCAGTTCTCTCAAATGAAAAATCAATCGACAAACCAATTGCTTATGCAAGCAGGGGACTAATTGGAGCTGAACGGAAATATCATACGATTGAAAAGGAATTACTAGCAATCGTATGGGCAGTAAATTATTTTAGGCATTACATTTACAATCAAAAGTTCATTGTATATACCGATCATAGGCCATTAATCTCTTTATGGCATCTCAAGGAGACTTCGCCAACTTTGACAAGATTAAGGTTAAAATTACAAGGTTTAGAATGCGATATTCGATACAAACAAGGGAAAGATAATGTAGTAGCTGATTTCTTATCCAGGCTTCATACAGAAAGCGAACCCGAGGAAAATTCTAATGTTGTTGCTGTCGTGACCAGACAACAAAAACGACAACAGCATGATGAAAAGCAAAGGGAGCAAGTAAATTCTAAGACTACAAATGTTGAACGATTCAATACTTCCAAAGACGTAGTAGATAAACATTCAAATCCCAGGCAAAACTCCAACTGGAATCCACAAATGGATGGACTGGATAATATTGATTTTGCTATGGATGAACACAAGGGGCCATGCAAAACTGTTCCAAGCGATGAATTCAGGAACGCTTTAAGTGATCAATTGGATATTAAAAGACTTACATTTTCAAGGAATATAATATCAGAGGAAAGTACAGATGCAACATTTTTGATTTTGAATAGCAGGTCAGCACATAAAGAATTAAGTGAATTCGTTGACCTACCACATGGTTTTAAAGATTACTTGAAAGGGAATGTATTTTCAATCCCAAATAAAAAGTTATGGGGAATAATTTTAAATGGAAACAAAAGATCTAAAAGTGATACTAAAGTTTTATACGAAGAACTCGTAGATGCATTTACCAATTCTCCTCAATACGCGAAAGATGCGGAAAATGTACAAATTATATCATTTAGAAATCTTCAAACACCCCCATATATGGATGTTTTGAGATTTATTGCAGAAAAGTTCAACAAACTTTTCACATTATATGCTCCCGAAAAGGATCGAATGTGGGTAGCACCAGAGGAAAGAGAAACTGTCTTACAAGAATTTCATGACAGCCCACTAGGTGGACATGTCGGAAGCAAACGCATGCTAAAGCGCATAAATCCACTTTTCAAATGGGAGAATATGCGCAGAGATATAGAAAACTATGTCAAACAGTGTGACTCGTGCCAAAAGAACAAAATTAGTGCTGCAAATAAAATTCCAATGAAGATCACGACCACGTCCACAGAACCTTTTGAAAAGATTTTTATGGATATCGTTGTATTACCCGAATCTAATAGCGGCAATAAATATGGATTGGTAATACAAGATGATTTGACTAGATATCTAACAGTAGCTGCAATGGAAAACCAGGAAAGTCAAACAGTTGCCAAAACATTTGTGAATAGTTTCATTTGCAAGTTTGGGGCACCAAAAGAACTTGTAACTGATAATGGCACAAACTTTGTTAGCCAATTGATGAGAAACGTTTGTAAAATTTTGAAAATTAAAAAGATTACAACGACTGCCTATCATCCACAAGCAAACCTTGTAGAAAGATCTAACAGAGAGTTGAAAATATATTTACGGCAATTCATTGGCGGAGATCCTCAAACATGGGATCAACTTCTTCCGCATTTTACATTCCAGTATAATACGACAATTAATTCGTCAACTGGATTTACACCTTTCGAATTACTCTATGGCAGAGCTGCGAGAATTCCGAACTCAATCTACAGAATGAGAGATATGGAACTAACTTATTGCGATTATGCCGACGAACTCAAATTAACCCTAAAACATTTTCATGATAGAGCACGAGAGAACTTGATTGTATCAAAGAAAAAACGAAAAGAAATTTACGATAAACAAACTAATGAATGGCAACCAATGTGGGGTGACATGGTTCTTGTGAAAGCCAACCCTACAGGTACCGGCCAAAAATTGCAATCATTATGGAGAGGACCTTATGAAGTGGTCAGTTTTCCTAGCGAACAAACAACTATCGTTAAAAACGGAAAAAGACTAGAAAAAGTTCATAATAACAGACTTCGAAAGTATAATGACTGATGAACAGATACAACTGCATGTAAATATCTATATTTTAAAATATATCTAAATGATTAAACAAATATAAATGTAAACATATATATACATAAATATCTTTTATTTTGACAGAAGTTTGGTCAAACTATACGGTTTCACATATTCTTTTTCAAGTAATTCAATATATTATCCATGAAGACTATTAACCAAATTATGTTTAATCCTATGTACATTATATAATATTCTTTAGATTATGATTAATGCTATTTTTAAGTTAATATACAATAATTACAATTAGTTCAATTTAGCGTGTAAAATTAATAGTAGTGTAAATTAAGAATTAACACTTACATAACTAATTACTTTTAAGAACAAATAAGCTATGCTAGAATAAGACATAAAAAAATTTATAATAGTTTAAATATATAAATCAATACTTCGATAAGTTTTTACCTAATTAACAATTAAATATACTACAGTATGATACTATAATAGTGTTAAATAAGTAATCTACCCAAATATTTAAGCTTAATACCTAGTTAATAAAATGAGAGTTTCCTAAATAAAAAAAAAAATAATATAGAATAGAATACCTTAAGTAATATTTAACGATTTTTATATACTAGTTTAATAACATTGCAGTAAATGCATATACTTGTGTTCATATAATATTTATTAATAATTTAATTGATTATATTTCAATTAACCAAAACATTAAAAGGATAGCGCAAACCAAGGCGCAAACGCAATGAAATATAAAACGAATATTTTTTTTTTTTACAAAATCTCAATTATAATCAAGCAGAGACTTTAACAATAAGACCGAGCAACGGTAATGGGAAAAATAATATACAAATGGGGAGCATAATATATTTTTGGGAACTATAATTTCTTTGGAAAGATCCAATTACAAAATATGGGATAAACACAATTGAGAGGATAAAGCTAACACAAGAGATAAAATGAAAAGAAAATTTATACAATCAATTAAACTCTAATATTTACAGGATATACTTGGAGAAATGTGGACTATGGAAGTTCATTATTTAGGACATAATGATCCTTCAGATTTTTGTTATGAACAAATACATTATACATTGAAAGTTAACAATATGACTTAAACGATTATGTGATGAATATATTTTTTTTTAAACAAATTATTGAATTTCTGAGAAAACAATGAAACATGGGCCCATATACAAAATCGTATGCATATACAAAACACTATATTAACAGACACAACACACTACAAAACAATGACAATAAAATGTTCGAGTGCAGATTAGTGTTGGTAAACTTATGAAAAACTAACTTATGATGAAATATCACTCACACTCAATTAATACATAAAATTTGGTATAGAACCATGCAATATATATAAAAAAAATAAATTGAATGAATAAATAAAAGTAAATACAAAGTAGTATATATTTTAATAACAATCTTTTGAGTTTTTCCAACACTAATGCTGAAGAAAGTATGATTGGACAAGGGGATCGCGACCCCGGAATGTATTTGTATGTATGCGAAAGAATGTATAACTCACTGACAATACACACACGACGAAATCAACAAATGAATCAGTTTTTGGATATAAAGAAAAGGAGATAAACATTAATAATGTTCAATAACAATACTTATCAGTTATTTATGAAGTTCAGTAATGAAATTCAAGCTAGTAAGACCGATGCGGGAAGTTGGGGGGAAATCGGCAGCAAAATTCAAAAAGAAATACAAAATGGCATGTAAGACCGGTGCGAAAAGGGGATACCGGCAATAACCAAAATAAGAAAATCAATGGGGCAATTCAAACATAATACACTGTCTATGAAAAAAAATACGTACATCATTATAATAATGTAAATACATTATTTGGAGTTCGATTCATCGTAATATTACCATTTTCGAAAAAGCTCAATTAAAAATAGTATGAAAAAAATATACTTATATAACGAGATGAACCAGCCGAGGGCTAAAAATCTCCATTATAAAGATAAATAATAATAATATAATTATATATGAAGACTTTTTGAAAAAAGAGTGCGAATTTGTACTCTATGGTCACTATTGAAAAAAAAAAATGTATTAAACACAAGATCTAAGTATCGTTACAGGGTCAAATCATATCGGAGCATTGAAAAGCTACAGCAGCGAAAGATGTCTAAAATCTGGACGCTGGAAGAAGGAAAATGGTGAAAGCAAGAAATTGTCTTACAGGCTTAGACAATGGATATCCTACACCACCCATGAAAAAGCTGTGGAAAAGGGGGAGTATCCATCCAGATAAACCCGATAAAACCGAAAAAGTGTAAGTATAGTTCTAACGGAAAAGATACATTTCTATTTTGGACGAGAAATGTTACATTCCATTGGAATTTCATTTTTGGAAATCGTGAATACTACTCAAAATTTGAATCAAAATTCCTTTACAAATGTACATTTTGTACAGATTTTAAACTCAAACATTAATTTCAACGCATTTCAAAATAGTGAAACAACAATCAATAATGGTCAATATCCCAACTATAATGATTAAAAATTTAAGAGATAAATAGACACATAAAGAGTCAATAAGGGTCACAAGGGACCACATTAACCAATAAGGGGATAAATAATCAGGGAAAAATAAGAAATACATTTTTATACAATACAAAAGGGATCACTAATTAGGGAAAATAAGAAATAGGTATTACCGCGCAAAAGTGACATTACATATACCTTGAGAGCTAGTGACCAGAGAAGACATCATCATTCGTAGCCGACATACCGCGGGATCAAAGGCAAGCAACATATCAGTCAAACATATAAAATAGCAGTCAACGGAAGGTAGAGGGTATGGTAGAGGGTATTGGATATTCTTTGGTAGAACGAGACCATCACACACGAGAAGGTGCACATATGGAAAGCGAGTCAAAACAATATTCATTATTCAAAAAATCATATCGTCAAAAGACGTTTATTGAAGCCAAATTATGTGCTTAAAGAGAATTAAGGAAGTTCTCAAACCATAGCGGAAATTTTCTGCACTGTAGGTCATTCGATCTATCATTTTTTTTGGAAAGCATTCTACGATTAAAAACCACGAACCTGTTTCACGAACGATTTTGAAACAAAAAGTTTTTTTTTAACAAGAAAACAATATTTGCATCAGAAAATTCAATTTTCATGACCAACTGGGAGAAGTGAACGAGAGATGAGCGGGAAATACTCAGAAGAAGGCAACACCTGGAAAGTCGCGATGGATCAGCAGGAATGGAGTAACAGTAAAACTCATTTTTCGAGTAGAGCGGAAGTACATCTTACCCAACTGAGGAACGATTGCAGCATTGATATCGCGACGAAGGAAGTCCATACCTAACACCCAACGTAAGATATTCTATCTGACTGGACAAGTTTAAGTATGTGAACGTGATAAGCAGAACTGTGATGGAAACTTGAGGAACGAGAGGATGACCAATGAGGCGAAGGCGAAGGACAACATGCTCTCAAGCGTATCATACAACATGAATGGTAGAAAGGAAATTGTTTCAAAGTAAATTCCGAGTAAATTTGCAGAATTATTATTTCAGGAGTACATTGGTTACGATAAATTGATCAGGAAAGTTGCGTCGAGGATAAAATACTACCAACTTTGTTAAGAAGAATTGTCTCCAAAGATATACATATTTCATTTCATTTTATAACCAATATCATTTTATAAATTCATGAATAATAATAACCAACGCTAACCGTTTGTATCTTCAATTAAAGATATCAAACAGCTAATTAACGAAGGGGATATTGAACCAACCATAGCCTAATTGATTAATTAATCATTCATTATTCATTAGTTATTTGCTTTCATTAACTGATCATTTGCATCATCATGAGCAAGACTCAAGCTAGGATGGTAGCTACCTACATACGGTACATTTAAATTATTGCATCATCATATGTGACATGCGCGAAAGCGAAATAAACAAATCATACGCGGTAGTTGGTCAGCGGGTGACCTAGTTTGCTTCAGCAGGTCTCTACCTGTTCTAGTTGGCATACGGTAAGCCAAAAAGAATGCATAACTACCGGAGTATAACATAATAAAACATGTGACTCATATAAGGAAGCATTCTAGCCGCTTCCAATTAGATACTAAGTAAGAGACGCGAGCTTTCTCTCTCGCGCTTTTCGAAGTACTAGAATGTTGGTACTTTAGTAAAGAGAGCGAGAGCGGAGAATGTGACGCTAGGCGCTTAAGTTAAGTTAAGTGGGGGGAGAAAAAAATAACCAAAAAATTGTAATTATATATAAGGTTTAAAATTTGAATAAAATGATGAGTGGTAGTTTTAACAGGGAAGGTTTTAGTCGTCTTTTTAGTCGGATGACAAATTCCCGGTGACCGCACGGTCAACGCGTGCACAGGAATTCTCTCAAGTGTCTACTTACGGGATTCCTTCAGAAAATTCTTGTAGAATATCTCTAGGAATTCTTTCAATTCCTTTGGAAGTTCCGTCAGGGATTGCTTTCCAAATTTTTTCTGAGATTCTTCCAATCTTTTTGAATGTCATCAGAATGTTTTTTTTTCTTTTCTGGGAGATATTGCTCACGTTCTTGATGGAGGAATTCCTCAAGGAAGTGCTTTTGGAGTTTTGTAAGGAATTCATAAGAGAATTCTAGATGCAAGTCTTGGAGTTCTTCCATAAGAAACATGTGAGAGAATTCCAGAATGAACTAGCGGGAGAATTCCAGCATGATCTGCATTCCATAAGGATTGCCTGCAGAGCTCACGAAAAAAGTCCTTGGAGGAATTACGGAAGGAATTGACAAAGAAATCCTGGAAGAATTAGCTTGAAAATTACCGGAAGAAGTTCCAAGAGGAGCCCGAGAAGAAATTCTTGGCGGAATTCAACAAGAAGTTCTTGGAAGAATTCCGGAAGGAATTCCTGGATGAATCCCAGTAATAATTCTTGAAGTAATCTCACAAGGAACTACTAGAGGAATCGTGAATACTATTTCTGAAAGTTTGCTAAAAGTACCCGGAAGCAAGTCCTGAAGAAACACTGGAATGAATTACTGAAGCAATCCTGAATTTTAAAACTTCGAGAGATATGAATTTATTGGGGGGGGGGGGGATCCCAGATGGCACTTCAGGTGTCATCTCAGAAGAAAATTAGGAAACTTAGGGAAAATTAGCAGTAGGAACTATGAGAGGAACCCGTGAAGTAACTCCTAGAGAAGTCCTGAAAGGAGTTCCTGGGAGAATCTTGGAAGGAATTTATGGACAAATCTGGGAAAAAAATCCTGAAGGAAGATTGTCTGCAAGAATATCATAATGCATTCCTTAATGAATTTCTGGAGAAATCTCAGAATGAACTTCAAGAATTATCCCGGAATAATTCCTGTGGGAATCTCGGAATGAATATCAGAGTGAATGCCGGTAGAAATACCTGAAGGATTCTCGGTTTGAATTGCTGAAAGAATTCTGCAAAGAATTTCTAGTGGAACCCCGAAGAAAACACGGTTGAAATCCCTAGAGGGAGGTCCGAAAAAAACTCTTGGTGGAATCTTTGAAGAAAACCCGGGAGGAAACCCAGATAGAACTTCTGGAGAAAATCATGCACCAACTTCTGGAAGTACTTTAGAAAAATCCCCGGTGAGCTCCGGTGGAACACCAGAACGAATTTCAGAAGGATCTCCTGCGAAATCCCAAGCAGAACCATCATACGGAATGCCAAAAGATTCGCCAAATAGATTTTTTGTAAATCTCCATTTAATGCTCTTCGAATTCTCCGTAAAGCGTTGTCCCAGTATTTCTTATAGAACTTCACAAGGTTACTGTAAGAGTCCCAGAAAAGTTGCTCCAACCGCAGTCGGAACCAGAACTGCTAGGATTTATAAATGGCATCCAACCATAGTTCCCGCTAGAATCCCATTAACAGTTGCCGCAGAATCCTGGGCGTAATGCTGAGGGGCGACACGACACAAGTTTCCTAAACCGAAAATCCAGAAAAAAGCAACAGTTTTGCCGTCTTTTCAGTGAAAATGTCGATTTTTTGTGGAACATACCGACTTTTTTGTGCTGTTGTTATTGTGAATTTTCTTGGCTGAAGGTCAATTCGACACCCTATTTCAAACGCATTTTCCAACGAACCTCGTCAATTAATTCTCCTTGCTGCCACTTTTGCTCAAACTACCTAGTCTGCTGTCATTGTTGCAAAAAAAAAAAGAGAGCGAAGATGAAATGTGAGCGAGCCAGCAAAAAAAAAAAGCACGAGCCACTCTGTCACTTTTGAAAACGGACGATTTTTGGGACTGTTCGCGACACAAACGTTCCAAATCGTCGTGTTCCATATGGGAATGGCCGCACAATAAGTGTGAAGTCGTGAACACTTGTGCCCCGTCCCCCTGGCGGAATGTCTCTTATCAGCATTACCCTTACAATTCTAATGTAACCCAACCACCAGGATTTTCCTCAGAAACAAAAGTCCAAATCGTAAACAACAAAACCACGAAGAAACGTCAAAAACTTAGGTGGCAATCGCGGCGTACAGTGTCTTATACAGCAAAGCTTGCACAGTGACGTTCGGCTTCTCTCTCACTCCTTTGATGTCGGTCCATGTTCAGGTAAACATTGCCCTCTAAATTTTGACTACTTTTGAATAAGAATTTGTGAGATTATATCCCATGTAATATTTTGATTGCAATTCAGTCTTGTAGAGGTTTTCAGAACCGTCATTAAACCTTATACCTTTTATTTTGGTTCAATGATGGTTTTAAGAACCTCTTCTAGTCTACTTAACTGGAAATAGTTAAGGGGTCATTAGACTGTTTGTCATAATGACAAATATTTGCCATTGTAGTCCGACATTCATCCGAGGTTGCCATGAATTACGTTGTGTTGGTCATTTGTTGGGCTTGTTTGCCCAAATGTTTGTCGTGTCTAATAGGACCTTTACTTGGGATTTGTAGTGCACGCCCCAAGTAACAATTTTAATTTTATCAAAGTTTTTTAGCGATTCAAAAATCCTAAGCATAAAACCATTGATGCCGACTTGAAAATGCTCTCGAGTTCTTGTATGCCTCAATAAGCCCACGTTCTGGCTAGTTGGCCCAGTCTTATTAGGGTCTACAGGACTTTGTATGCAAACCGGCTTAGGATTTCGGGTTGTATCATAGTTTTATCAATCTTCTAAATAAAACCATCTTCTGACTTGTCAAATAATTGTTTTGATTATTTTTCACTCTCAATGTTCCATCGTCAGAATAAATTATGCTTGGTTGTTTATCCAGCCATCAATTGGAAAGATGCAGATATGGAATTCAGATTTGTTTTCCTATTTAATACGTGTCAGGAGACATGCCAAGGAAAATTTGTGGTGGATGTGACTGTGATAATGACAAAAACTAAGTGCGCCACACAAACTATGCATAATTTGGAAGTTAAATGCATTTAATTTACTCGGTGGAATTGGGTACAAAAAAGGTTTTTTCAACACAGCGGAGTTTAAAAGACATTTTGTAATTTTTCTGACAAAATAAAATGACGGAAACGTGTTGTATGGTTTAATTTGATCTTAAGCTGTACGTGAAATCATAAAATTGAGTAATAATTTTTCTGTATTTACATAAATTATCCCGGCTAGGCGACATATTTTTCTGATAAAACTCTGTGTTCCTGATGATTCCTCCAATAGGGCTAACCCTCCTGAGGTAGTCATAACTGAGCTCATGATAGAACTAGCAGTTTTTTCACAGCATTTTTTTGGTTTATGTTACGGCCACGAAATCTTTTGTTGGTTTTATTCATTGCCTCACAGTTTTGTGTATTTGTTTACAAAAAAAATTCTCCGACAACAACCGCAAATGCAAGTTTTATTGAAATGGTATATAACAAGTGATAAAACCAATTAATGTCTACTTGCAAGTCTTTAACTGAAGATGTTTATAGCAGAAGTTATATTATAGTTTTATGGAATGCAAAAGGTTCAAAGTAAAAAACTACCACTTAAAACTAATTTAGAACAACTAGCTTTTTGACATGCTCGTATAAAACCAGGATAAAAC
>NC_085136.1:247279729-247304729 GCF_035046485.1 Aedes albopictus
CCATCATCATCATCATCACATAATCATCATCATACGCCTGGAAGCAGCGACAACGTTCTACGCGTTTCTAGAACATGCAATGACCAATATAAATATGAGTATGATGCGCAATCGAGTCAGTTATGTTTCAAACCCCGCGTGTGTGGAATCGAAAAGTAAAGTGAATAAAAGTGAAGTGTTCAGTAAAACTTGCCTGTGTTTGCCTTCGTCAATTCCGAAAATCATTTCGTGAACATTTGGTCCTTCGAGCCGGATCGCACGGATCCAGCAAGCGGAAGGCAAGGCAAGTTTCGCGTAAGCTTGTGGTCGTTATAAACGCAGTCGCGTCGCGGGACGTAGTGTGTGTGAAAGTGATAGTCGCAGACCGTGGTAACAGTGTCCGTCGGAATCAACGGAACTGTGGTCTGGACCAGTCGGCTATCCCGGTGTCCATTAGTTCGATCGTGTAATCCGTAGCACAGTAGCTACAGTGTTTGGTTCCAGTGCACGGCGCGAGTCAGTCGCCTGTTGGTTTCCATCATCCAGCCACAGTCAGCTGAGGAATCATAGGCGTCATCGGCCGGCGGCACAAGTGGTCAGTCAGCACGGTCAGAATTGTTTAGTGCATCGGAGCTTCCACATGGCATCACAGTTACATCGACAGCGTGGAGTTATTCTCGGACGCCTGTCGCGAATTGAGGCGTTCATTCGGGACTACGTATCGAAACCCGGAATCACATCGGAGTTGATTCAGGCACGTTTGGACGTAGTCGACCAGTGTTGGGTGGAGTATGACACCGTACAATCTGCCATTGACGTGGAGGAAGGAATTAATGTCGAAGAAGAAGAAGAAAAGCGGGCTATCTTTGAGGAAAGATGCATCAACGCTAGAGCGGCATTACGTTCCATCATCCATAAAATACAGGGAACAGGACAATTGGCGGCAATTGCGAACAGTGGTCAACCCTTAATGCCTGCTAATCAATTTCCTGTGCTACAACAGCAAATAGCAGTACGATTACCCACGTTGGAGTTGCCAACGTTCAGTGGTGATTACATGGACTGGCCAGCATTTCGTGATGCATTCGAGGCGCTCATCGATAAAAACCTGCAGTTGTCTAACGTACAAAAGCTGCTTTATCTAAAGTCCACACTCAAAGGTGAACCAGCGTGCATGTTGGAAGTCATAGATACCACCGACGCCAACTATCGTGTAGCCTGGGATTTGCTTGTGGAGAGATTTGAAAACCGACGGATAATTAAGCAGAAGCATCTGAAGGCGTTGTTTTCCATCAAGCAAGTTCCAGAAGATTCGCCGAAAGAGTTACGCCGGTTGTTAAATGAGTGCCAACGGAATGTGAATGCGCTTAAACAGTTCGGTGAGCCTACGGATGAATGGGATACGATTTTGGTGTACATGATTGCCAGCAAACTCGACGGGGCATCACGCCGCGATTGGGAGACCCAAACTCAGGATGATGATTCGCCCACTTTCGACGAGATCGTCAAATTTATCAATGGTAGGTGTCACACTTTGGAAGCACTTGCAGCAGATAAAGGAGAACCTCGTTCATCAAATCGTCCAAAGTCACAGTTGTCTCACGTTGCGACGGGATTCACAGGCTGCTTAACCTGTGAGAGTAACCTGAATCATCCGCTATGGAGGTGCAAGCAGTTCATCACAATGACAACAGTAGAAAGGATGAATGAGGTAAAAAGGTTAAGATTGTGCTATAACTGTTTCTCGCCCAAGCATAAAGTCAATAAATGCAACTCAAGAAGTTGCAAGTCATGCAGTGAAAGGCACAACACACTATTACATGGATTCCGGGTCCAAAATCATCATCTACAACGAAAACAACGCATATCCAATCAGGATCCATTGTCGTTGAAGTCTTCCAGTACTCAAGTCCAGACATCAAGTGATATTTTGGCCACAGCAGTTGTCAGTATCTACGATCGTGCCGGGAGAAAAATGCCGTGTAGAGTGCTGTTGGATTCGGGGTCTCAGCCAAATTTCATCACGCGAACCTTGGCTGGGAAACTTCGGCTGAAGGAATCCGACACATCTATTATCGTGCAGGGAGTGAGTGGAGCAGAAACCAATGTCGGCAAACAGGTTACAGCCACAATCGAGTCTCGCGTTAATGGAAAACGATTTGATGTGCCTTTGTTGATAATGAGTAATATTACAAGTGCGGTGCCACCTAACCGCATTACCTGCGGCGACCTACCTAATGAAAACAAGGATTTGGCAGATCCGACATTCAATGTACCAGGGAAAATCGATATATTATTAGGAGCTAAGCTTTTCTTCCAGCTGCTTCTTCCAGAAAAGGTCGAATCAGGTGACCTCATGCTGTGGAAGTCGGAACTAGGTTGGATAGTTTCAGGAAGTTGCAATCATTATCCACGAGCTCAAGCGCAGTCGAATTTGGTCACTACGATCACTGAAGTCAATGGAGTGTTGTGCAATGCACATCACCCGGCGAAATTGCGAGCATCATATCTGATCCATGATCCTATTGTTGAAGTCAAGCCTTCAAGGCCGGCGGTATGTTTAGAGAAAGAGCACCTCACCAACCAATCCACTCGGAGTGCAGCAACAACTACCGCATCACGCGTTGACAGCAGCCATGCATCCACTCGGTTGAGTGCCTTCCAGTGAGTGACGGAGCTCTCAGCATCAGGAGTGAGTGACCGACATCACACGACCGACACAGAGACGACGTGAACCGCCATCATCATCATCATCACATAATCATCATCATACGCCTGGAAGCAGCGACAACGTTCTACGCGTTTCTAGAACATGCAATGACCAATATAAATATGAGTATGATGCGCAATCGAGTCAGTTATGTTTCAAACCCCGCGTGTGTGGAATCGAAAAGTAAAGTGAATAAAAGTGAAGTGTTCAGTAAAACTTGCCTGTGTTTGCCTTCGTCAATTCCGAAAATCATTTCGTGAACAGACACTAAGGCCGGTACCATTCGATCAACGGGAGGAAATAATGATCAGAGAGATAACAGACTTTGCCGCAAATGCTGTTGCAGTTTCTTGGGATGAGCTGGTTACTGCTACGAAGTCGGATACAGAACTACAGATGGTGTTGGAGTATATTGACCAAGATAAACGCGACGATCTTCCTACGGAGTTCCGGATCTTCGCTAATGAGTTGTGTAGAGTGGAGGATATTCTGCTGCGCGGTAACCGTATAGTGATCCCTAATACGTTGCGACTCCGGGTTCTTCAAATCGCACACGAAGGTCACTTGGGGAGTTCGATGATGAAATCAACACTGCGATTATCGGTATGGTGGCCCAAGTTGGACAAAGAGGTAGAAACGTTTGTGAAAAACTGTCGTGGCTGTATACTGGTATCTGCACCGGATGCACCTGAGCCTATGGCAAGAAAACAATTGCCTGATGGACCATGGCAAGAAATTGCTGTCGACTTTCTAGGACCTCTACCGGAAGGTGAATGGCTTTTCGTGGTAGTGGATTACTACAGCCGTTTCGTGGAAATTGTTGAAATGAGGACCATTACTGCTGCCGACACAATACGAGAACTATCAACAATGTTTGGTCGATTTGGTGTCCCGACCACGATGCGAGCTGATAATGGACCGCAATTGAGTGGAGATTGCAGAGAGCTCAAACGGTTCTGCGAAGAGTTCAATATCAACTTGGTTAATACGATCCCTTACTGGCCCCAAGCAAACGGTGAGGTAGAACGTCAGAACAGGAGTATCTTGAAACGATTGCGGATCGCACAGGAATTGGGCAAAGATTGGCGTTTGGAACTAAGGAAATACTTACTGGCA
Organism: Aedes albopictus; assembly: GCF_035046485.1. Taxonomy (NCBI): domain Eukaryota; kingdom Metazoa; phylum Arthropoda; class Insecta; order Diptera; family Culicidae; genus Aedes; species Aedes albopictus. The sequence continues at coordinate 247,283,535 of NC_085136.1, forward strand.
TACCATTCAACAACTCACCCTACAACTGGGAAATCACCTTCTGAGCTGTTGTTCGGCCGCAGGATAAGGAACAAGCTACCATCAATTCCGGAATATAAGGAGGATGGAGAGGTGCGAGATCGGGACAAAATTGTTAAGGAAAAAGGGAAGGAATATGCAGACAATAAGCGGAAGGCTCGATGTAATGAAATCCAAGAGGGCAATTATGTATATGTTAAACGACAGAGAAAGGATCATAAACTAAACACTGATTATTCTTCGGAAATGTTTAAGGTAGTTAGAAGAACAGGGCCTGAAGTAACTGTAAAGTCCTTGCTGTCAGGACATGAATTTAAGCGCTACGTATCACACTTGAAGAAAGCAGAAATTCAACCAGAAGATTCGAGTGAGAGATCAGGGGATCAGGTTCAAGCAGGGCTCCCATCACTAGATACAGAGTCGCAAGCAGAAGTTCAAGCTGAGAACCACGGAAAAATGTCTGATGCTAATATCCAAGGACCCGAGAAACGAACACGTTTGGTCCCTAAAAAGTTTCAAGATTATGTGCCTTTTTGAAAATTAGAAAAGAGGTGGGATGTAGGAGACTACTACTACGAAAAGAGAATATTGTACGTACCTTGAGGTAAAGGACTTGAGATGAGAAGCGGAGAGCGAGAGGGGGACGAGGGGGGGAGCGTTGTCGGGAAGATTACGGTACGGACGCGTAGAAAAGTGAGTGGTGAAATAGACGGATTATTCACGAGTAAATCAGATCGTACGTGTTTTCATTTATTATCCGGAGCTACCTGTTACAGGTGATTTACACGCGGGTGGTGCTTTCGCGGTAGCAGGTTCCCTCCGGTCACGGTTGGCTCTGGCGGAAAGGGCTCGCAAACGAGCGCAGGTTGTCGGACAGTCGGGACGGTCACGCCGCATTCCGCGAAAAACGCGGATCAAAAGTTGCGAGGTTAGGTTAGAACATCGTCTCTTCGGGGCTCGAGTGCGCGTGTGCGAACGGGACAAAAACCACAGCTGTCTCGTCGCGAGTGTCAGTGGTGCCCATCGCAAAGGCCGTCGAGTGTTTGGGGAAGAAAACAGTGCGAAACAGAAAAATATCCGTCGGAAGTGGAGAAAAAAAGCTGGGAAACAAGTGATTAGTGTGGAAATATAACCTAAAAAGAAGAGAGTGAGCAAGATCGGAATAGAGCAAGAAGAGAAAAGAGCAAGATCGAATAAAAAAAGCAAGAAGCTGGGGAAACAATTGATTAGGGTCGAAATATAAGCCAAAAAGAAAAGAGTGAATCAAAAAATCAAAGAGAATAGAAGCAAGGCTGGGCCTTGGAGGCCGCTTAGAAAAGTGACAAATAAGAACCAGTGCAAAGGGGGAAAAACAAGGAAACATGGTAGCGAAAGCGGAGACCGACCGAATCAAGCGGTTGGTTGAGAGCAGAAAGACCGCCGTCGGCCGAATCACCAGAAGTCGAACGAAAAACCAGGAGACCGAGAATATATCCAACACTCGACCGGCGGATGATCAGAGCGCCTCCACGTCGGTCGTCCTCGAGATGGTCGACATTGAGAAGAACATCCCGAACCACCCAACATTCGTGTGTAAGTTTCTACGGGAATCAGGATTCAGCAAATTCTCCGAGATCACCAAACTGGGCAGATTCCGATTCAAAATCGAGACGGAATGCGCCGCAGACATAAAGCCGTGCCTAAAGCTCGTGAAGCTATCGGAAGCCAACCTACGGATCTACAAGCCAAAACAACGGAACAACACCATTGTTTTCGTCAGAGGGGTGCCCATCAACTTCGAGGAAGACGAAATGATACTGAACTCGGAATCTGAACAAAAAATCCTCAAAATCCAGCGGATGAAGTGGCGCGCTAGGAACAGCAAACTTCTGGACACCACCAACATCAAGGAAACGGTAGAGGGAACGGAAATACCGAACCGGCTCAAAATCTTCGGCTGCAACTTCCGGCCGGAGCTATACATATTTCCGATCAGACAATGCCAAAACTGCTGGAGATTTGGGCACGGGGCAAGGTTTTGCACGGCCCGAGAGAGGTGTGTCACATGTGGGGGCAATCACTCCAGCACTAACTGCAACGCAAATGTCAAATGCCCAAACTGCAAGCTGCAACACGGGGCCAAAGACCCAGATTGCCCTGAAAGAAAGAGACTCGCGAAAATGCGGGAGACCTTGCGACAAAAACGAGTCACCTTCGCAGAGGCTGAAGTCCACTTCCCTAAGCTGCAGAACAGGTTCCACCTGTTGGAAGATCTGGCAGACGCAAAAGATGAAGGCTCCCTCCTAGGACCAGGGGAAATTAGCCAACCCGAACGCATTAACGGAGGAATGCGACGGCAGCAAAGGAAGGCGAGCTACCAAGAGAATCCGCTAAAGGCAACGGACTTTGAAAGATTCATTGCGTGGCTGCGACAAGAATACTTTGCCGAGGTGCGCTCCAAGCGATGGATCGGAGCCCTCAAGGATCTACAACAAAAAAATCGCATGGAGAATCCAGCAGACAGACTCCGAACTAGACAGAGATTACCTCCTCATTGAGATCGGACAAGACATCCAGACTATCATCGACCTACAACCAAGCCACGCAGAAATCACCAGAACCAACACTAGCGAATGCAGTCGAGTGTAAAAAGCTAAAAGCTGGCTCAGGAAAGAAGAAACGTTCAAAATCCCGCATTACATACTGATAGGTATCCGCTAGATGAAACCAGGGATACGGAGGAGTTGGCATCCTAGTGCACAAAACACTAGACTACGAACAAATACACTTCGAAGACATCCTTCCGCTAGAAGTGGTAGGAATCAAAATCTGCAAAGGCTTTTCCCCAATCACGTTCATCTCCATCTATGTCCATCCTGGGCCAAACCTCGCCAGGGAAACTTTTTGAATCACTGGAACCTCTACAAGGAGAAATCCTCATCGGAGGTGACTTCAATAGCCACCACCAGGGCTGGGATCCCGAGGCGATCAACTGCCACAAAGGACATCTCCTCAACAGCCTAGTAGAATAATCCAAATTCGTTCTACTCAACAACATGCATGTCCACGGTGAACAACCGCAGCAGTGCAATCGACTTCTCTCTAGGAACAGTCGGCGTAGCCTCTAATGTCTTCTGGGAAGTGGTCGCCCAAGAATTTGGCAGCAACCACCTCTCTATTGTAATGTAAATTGGAAGCGACATTTCTGTAGTCCCCGGAGCGTTGAAGCGAGTAAACAAAGAGAAAGCTGCGGAGTTGATCAACCAGTTGAAACCACAATACATCTACAACCCCGAGGAAATCGTAGAGAAATCTCTGCAAGAATCCAAGGAGGAATCCATGGAAGTATTCCTGGAATTTTTTTTCGAAAGAAAGCCCAGGAAAATTCAATCGACCGTTGAAAAGGTGATCGATGGGAAGCGAGCTGAGTGTTATGTCTGTTTCTCTGTGTCACAACGGTGAAGGAAAACAATGTGCAGCCAATTTTGGACCCGGCCTGAGCCATAGGGAGTCCCGGAAGCGCCGGCAGCTGAAACCGAGTCGTAGAAAGACGTTGATCAGTCGATCGACATCCAGGACGATGAAAATGATAGTTTTGTGTTACTCGAGGAATATGAAGAGGAAGAAACTAATACGAGAAGAAGCAACTGTTGATCATCAGCTTATGAAGTGAACGTGGGACCACAACGCCACAAGCTCCGACCTTGAAGAATTGGAGACGAGGGAAGATTGGCCGCAATGGTGTGTAGCCATCGAGGATGATTTCTTCTTGACTTAGCATCCTAACTGGGACAAAGTCTGCTTCTCAGCTAAGTGTTCGATGAGCTTTGCCACAGTTATTTACTGAGAGGTTCCTCTGTCAATGATCATTTTGCATGTGTATATCGTGAAGCGAGCAGCTACATCAGTCAATCCACCAGATTATTATAAAGATTTGGGAGGATGAAGAATTGCCCACCAGCTGGTTGGATGGCCTCATATGCCCAATCTACAAGAAAGGGCACAGACTGGAGTGTGCCAATTACAGAAGGAATAACCTTTTAAGTTCGGCCTATAAGATACTGTCGCGTGTCCTGTTCAACAGACTGCGACCTCTTGAGGAGTCCTTCGCCGGCGGATACCAGGCTGGTTTTCGTGAGGGCCGATCAACAGCGGATCAAATGTTTATCCTGCGCATGATCCAAGAAAAAATCCCGGAATATAACTTGCAGACTCACCATCTGTTCAGCGTACGATTCAGTGAAAAGAAATGAGCTTTGACAGATAATGTCAGAACATGGTTTTCCGGCGAAACTAATTAGGCTGATACGCGCAACGCTGGATGGATCAAAATCAAGTATTCGGATCGCGGGCGACGTGCCTACATCGTTTGTGACCTTGGATGGATTGAAGCAGGGAGATGCTCTTTCAAATTTATTGTTCAACATTGCACTCGAAGGAGTGATTAGGAGGTCAAGCGTGCAGAGGAATGGCTCTATCATCACACGGTCGCACATGCTCCTCGGTTTTGCGGACGATATTGATCTCATCGGCATCGAGCATAGGGCAGTGGAGGAAGCATATGGTCCTATGAAGAGAGAGACAGCGAGGATAGGCTTGACGATTAACTCTACCAAGAAGAAGTACATAATAGCGGGTAGAGATAGAAGCAGGCCTATTGGTGTTAGATGGGCTGGACACGTAGTGCGAATGTCGGAAGAAAGAATAGCGAAAACAATATTCAGCAGAGAACCCGGTAGAGGTAGACGACTTTGTGGGCGGCCGCGAACTCGCTGGCTGCACGCGGTTGAAGAAGATCTACGATCCCTACACGTTCGGGGAAACTGGAGGAACATCGCCCAAGACCGACGAAGATGGTGCTCTACTACACGCTCGGCGTTGGAGTAAAGTTACTTTGTAGCCAACAAGGTATCAAGGTAGGTATATCGTGTGGCAGGCAGGAAGATACTCTATGCCCAACGAAGTCAGGGAAATTGCTCTTACGAAAAGTTCCAGGTCCGAGTGGGACTCGAACACGTCACTCTGATGCGATAGATTGAATTCATTGCGATTGCTATCCGACTTGTGTGAAGTCTACCACCCAAACCGATCATGACCAAATCAATCGTCTAACTAAGCCTTGCATCTAATATAGATTCAATCGACAATAGATTCATTAATCTACGCCATTATGCAACGTCCCATATCCCACGAATGACCATGCGCGCAGGACACCACCTTCGTTCGTTGAAACGGCTGTCTGTAACGGCTCTCCGGCGAACCGAAGTCAACTCGATGGTGGCGCCGCCCGCGAGCGGTAGCGAAGGGTATGAGCGCAGCACATGGCAAGGTTCAGTCTCCCCGGGTCCAGTCGTCGGGCGGGATCAGCAAGTTCTCACGCTCTGACACTGCCTGCTGGCTGGGCAGCAGCTCCATAAGCTGCCACCGCCGCCGCTCTTGCTTCTTGGCTGCTGGGCCTACTGCGATCTGGCTGCCTATCGTTGCGTTGTTTGGTCCGTTCAAAACAACAACACACGGAATTTGAATGCGGATCCGTCATCAATGGTTTGCCAGCAGTTGACCGCAGCAGTGCTGGCAGATCTTCAGATATTATTTTCCTAGAGATAAGGGATGTGTCTGCAGTAGTGTCAAATGACTGTGTTTCCATGAATCGACAATCAATTCGGTGAATTCTGTCAGATATTTCCATTCTATGTAAAATGTCTTTAGACATTTGTAAATGTATACAATGCTCTAACTTTGAACTGAAAGTCGTCTTAATAGATCTTAATCGTTTGATGAATGTGCTGTTGTAGGGTTTCGATTGGACCTTAAGTTTGCTCAAAGCTGTTAAAGACAAGGATTCATATTTACCAATTTTTCGTTTAAATCAAAATCGTTTCATCTACCGAAGTGTTTTGTTTTTGTAGACCTTCAAAATCAATCGCAAATCTGGCATCGCTGCCGATTCTGGCGTACGGAACCCGCACATGGACCCCAGAGAGAGAGCAATCAGTGCGGCCACCAGGCAGCCCCAGACGTAATTTATTTTATTGCCTGGCAGCTATTTTGTTTTGCCTTCTCTGTGTGTGCAGCAGCACACTGGACTGGAATGGACCACTGGAACTGGTCGATCGTGGATCGTGGACGTTCTGCTGCTCCACTGAGCGCGAGACGTAAACAACAACAAAAACAAAAATAACGACGCATGGACTTGGCCGAGGTTTCGAGGGGCGGGTTGGCGGGCGCTCGGTCGAAGGCGATCGCGCAGAAGAGAAGGCGAGAAAATGTGCAAACGGGCACATTCATTCATTGCGCTGGGATCCCAGTAAGGTAGGTGACCCTCCGGGCATCGTGCTGGACGGACGGATGGATTATAATGCGTGGCCGTCTAACTTAATTATAGGATTCCGAAGCTGGTCTGGTGGCAGACCGCAAAATTTTTGAAACGTTCTCTTTACTTTTTGGGGGCTACAAAGTGATGATGATGGCAAGTTGCATGCAAGCATGAATGCATCTTTCGGGTCCTTGTAAATACTGAATACCAAGCTATGTTCTGGAAGTCCCAGCTGCGAATAGACATATCTGTTTCAAAACTGTCACAAAGTCGACCAAGTGGCGGCTGTTCAAACAGCGTTTCACACATTTGCTTGCGTTTAGCATATTTACGAGGTCTAATGGATAATGCACAGGCAATTGTCGGCGGCGATTGACTGCATCCAAGCAGGCCGAAGTCTGGCACACGGTTCGGTGGTGACAATGGCAGTTGGCCTTGAACCAGCGCAACATGTTCTGTGACCAAATCGAAACCGAACACGTGTGCAGCCAGCCAGCAGCCGCCGACGACGACGTCGTCGTTGATCAATGGGTTGTCAAGTTGCACAAGTATAATCGGATTGTGTTGGATCACATTTATTGGAAATTGGTGTTTTCCAATCGAATGCGCAACTGTAAATCTATGAGCGAACGAGCGTACACAGATCAATGACAGCCGGAGGCGACAACATGTGGTTCCATATTGGTAAAGTACGTAACGTGGTCGTATGACAATTGCAGCAGCCAGCCGGTTGGATTATGAGTCAGCCTCTTCGTCAGCTGTTCGGCTGTGCAGTGGTAGATGAGGAAGGATTCAATACAGGTCAGTCCCGCAGAAGAACTTGTACTCATCCGTCGAACATCAGCAGGGCTCCGGCTGGTATTGGAACCCTCAACCACGAAACCATGGCGCATCTGAACGCAGGCTCTTTCTCCCACTTCGCTAACGCGTCTGCTACGTTGCACTTCGTCGGTACCAATCTTCATTCTACAAACCTCGTTAGGCTGCAGATCTCACCGATCTAGAACGCCCCAATCTGCTCATGGTCGGAGTAGATGACATTTTCCTCTTCCGGAAGCTTCTGGATACAGTTGCTCGGAATGCTGACGATGTTCAGCGGAACGTGCGGCACCTTGCTGCACTCCAACGCTAGCTTCTCCAACGCCGTCGCTTCATACACGTAGCCTTCGCCAAGATTGTCAGCGATCATGCAGCGGAATTTGACCTTGGGACCCTTCCTCAGGCGCTTCTCCAACATAGGCCTCTTCACCGCCATAGGGCAGCTGTCGGTAGTTTCGGTGTCATCTTTCTTCCCTAGCAGACCTTCCACGAAACGATGGCTGATGCTCCTCGTTGAATGCTTCAATATTTCCTTCACTCTACAGTCTTCTTGCTCCGAAAGCAAGGCGATGGAAATGCCGGACTACTCCGGCGTGTAGGAGATCTTCGGGAGATCATTTAATTCCTGATGGTACACTGGGCTGCTCGAATGATGCTCGACTTTTCTGTTGATCACGTTTCCCGATCCCGTCGGCCAGTATACGGTCCAGCCCAGCATCGACCTCACTGCTATCGGCTCCTCCAGTCGACCAATTCGCGATTCCAACGGCGCGCAAAGGTGTATATCGGATATACTATATCCTTCAACCCGATTAGAATCTGTGGAGCGGGCTGGATGTCGGTGATCGGTAGACCTTGGAGATGTGCGTATTTCCTCACCACTTCCGAAATAGCTACCGTGTGCTGCGGCAGCTTCAAGCTCTCCACTGTGTGAGCACTCTTGATCTGGAAGCGTTGCGTGGATCCTCTCGCCGAGATGTACAAGACTTACGCCTCCATTCTGTCAATTCCGGCAGTCCAAGTCACGCGCAGTGGTTGTGTTACGTCCTAGTCGATACTCCAGTGCCTTTTTGACCACCGTATACGTATTCGTTCAGAAACGCGATAGCGTTCACGGAATACTTGCCGCAGTGCTGAGTAACAGGCATCTTCCGGAAGATCACGGTTGGATTTGGCTGCATAGCGTGAACGTTGCAATTTAGTCCTGCGGCCGGCCTGACGAAATAAAGCAGCGGAACGTGCTTCGATGTTGCAGCGGAAGCTTAGTTTGCAGCCGGCGGTATCGCGCTCATTCAGATACAGTAGGCATAGCTTCCATCTGCCCACCGCTTCCCATCGCTCTCCGAGCTGCAGGTACTTCTGTAGCCGTGCGCAATTCTCTACATCGGAAAAGCCGCACGCCTTCGTTGACGTGTCGTAGCTGCTGATGAACATCGGCCATTCTTCCATCCTGTCAGAAAACGTTGGAAACTTCCTGGACAGGAATTGCCGAGCCGAAATCTGCGTCTTCGTCGGGTTTCGCTGCCGATTTTTTCACTCATCCCATGCCTTTTCTGTTTATCCTACGAGGTTTCTCTCTTTGGAACTTACCAAACATTCATCGCTACTTTCTTCCTCCTCTGTGGAGCTCTCCTCTTTCCTCATCGGACTCTTTTTCTTCTTCAGCTTTCGCGCTTTCTTACTCAATAGCTTCCACCACTTTTTTCATCTTCTTGGTTGTTTTCACCTTCTCGGGTTTCCGGTGGTTCTGGTCGTTCGAGTGACGTCAAATCTACGCCGCGCCTGATCAAAAAGCCTCAATGGACTTCCAACCAGCTTCAGTGTCAGTTTGCGACAAACTTTCGGAGTCGAGTGTTTGTGGTACGCTCCTCTCGAAGTCCGCTATCATTGAATCCGCTTTTCCAGGCTTTCCATTCGTCGAGTTTTTCTTCTCTAGTCCTTTCTCCGGTTTTGTCTGCTCCGATTCCGTCATCTTCCATGTTCCGCTTTTCGAGCTTCCCACTTTACCGCCTTCGATAGCTTGCTCCACTATCGGTCGCTCCTGTATTCCGCTTCAGCTTCAACAGCTTCAGCTTCCCTTCCATCTTCTTTCGCAATTGTTCGAGTTTCCTCTGATAGGCTTCTTCTTCGGCGATCTTCTTCCCCATCTGCACCTGCTTGAACTCGAGTTCTATCTCCCGCTTCTCTTTGTCCAGCTGCTTGCACTTCAACCGAAAAAAAAAACCCTTCCTATACACTTCTGACAGCACCAAGAAACGTCCTTTCCACCACATGGCCACTTCCATTGCAGTTGACAGAGCCACGTACTCTGCCTCGGTTGTCGATAGTACAACAGTTGATTGTTCAACAGTTCAAGTTCCACCGTTCTGCAGGAAAACATCTACCGTCGTGTATCGACATCGTTTCCTCAATCTGCGTCGCTCCAGTTGTAGAGTCTCGTGTCCCCGGCTCGTGTGTACGTAAGCTCAGGTACCGCAGTATTCGCTTAGCTGCCGTCCAGTGCGCGGGACCAGGATTACTGCAATAACTGCTGACCAAAGATACCGCGTGGCTAACGATCGGTCTTGAACACTGCGTAACGAATTGAAGACCACCGATTAGCTCTCGGAATGGAACATCTTTTATCTTCTCTTTTTCTTCTTCAGTTGCAGGACACATTTCCTTCGTGAAGTCGGTCAAGTTAAACTTCTTCAACTGGTCCCCCGTAACACCTGCTTAACTGTTCCTAAGTCCTTCATCTTGAACTCGGTGATCAGATCCTTCTTGATACTGGCCACCAACCGCCGATTGTTGAAAAGAATGAGGAAATCTTCCACGTATACATATGACTATAACGACGAGGTTTCCTTCAACGATCCGATGGTAAACGCAACTATCGAATTTTGACTGCTTGAACGATGAACCCCATCTGCTTGAGTTTTCGTGTCCAACTTCCGATTCCATACTCTGCTGGCCTGCTTCAGGCCGTACACAACTTTCTGCAGCTTGCAGACTCTCGTTGGTGCCCTGTCGTCACGGAACCCTTCTGGCTGCTCCATGAAAATTTCCTCTAAGTCGCCCAGAAGGAATGCAGTTACCGCGTCCATTTGGTGCACTACGAGGTTCAGCTTCACCGCCAATGCAAGGAAGTAAGGCACTGTTGCATAACGGATAACGGGAGGGGACCCAAGCAACCAAAAGTTCGGATTCCACTTGAAGAACGAACTCAGAAGTTCAAGTTCGGTTCAATTCCGGTTTCGTTGAACTTAATTCTCCAAAAAGTTACTCTTGTATTGTTTATGAACTTGGAAGTACATGTACAAGCTTTTGACTTCTCTTCAAAACGACATTAAAGTCGTAAAAAGGTTCAAAAAGAACTTATGTTGAACTTTAAAACAGAGTTCAATCAAATATTAACCGAACTCATGTTGAACTTTTGCGTGCCTTTAAAATTCAAATATAGTTCATTTGAACATATTCCAACAACTTGAAATCATCCGTTCCGAACTTGTTTCGTACTTGTTTTGAACTTACTACTGAAAGTTCGGATAAATATTAACCGTACCAAAAGTGAACTTCACTTGAACTTCGGCGACAGCGGGGCCGGGGAGAAGTTCTCATTCAATTAAATCACTCGGAAATCGAGCCCAGCAGCCACAACTTGTGTTAATTTCACAAGTACACTTTGTTCCACTATAATATTTGAACGTACTTACTTGTAATCAACGCAAAGGATCCGTATTGTGTGGCTCAAAGGCTGCCCCCGCAGCGGAAAACTGTTCCCCCCTCAGGATGCTGCCGGGGGTTTTTCGGCTGCGCACAAAAATTTTCCAGCTTTGCTGGATGTTTTCACACCCGTCTCACTTGTCGCTGCTGCGCACCGGTAATCGACGCAATCGTAGTCACTTAAAACCAAGCTGAAAACTTATAATCTTTTCTTAAAGTCGATACACTGGCCTTAATTTATTGCTTTGCACTGCGAACCACAACAAACTGAAAATGTCAAACTGTGTAAGTTCACAAGAAGTTCCACGTGAACTTCTTTCGAACTTTCGACTTCAAAAACTATTAAAAGTTCAGGGAAAGTTCACACGCGAACCTGATTGAGCTCTACTATATGATATCAGCACATTGAGTAAAATCCCACAGTGCATAACAACACATACATGGAGTAGTGGTTAGGCACCGACTTTCAACGAGGAGATCCCGAGTTCAAATCTCAGTAAGTAAAAAACATCAAAAATTATTTCAAGGTATTGATCAATTTGGATTCCACATGAACTAATGGTTCTTAATAATAAATTACTTTTGAGGACTAAACATTTTTTTTTCAATTTTACGAAGTTTATTTTTAAGCTGAATAGCGTTCCTTTCAGCGACACAAGTGTACTTTTTCTGAACTCAAGTTCGGTTAATTACTTAAAAAGTGAGCTGAATAGAATGCTATTCATCTACCTTCGAATAGCTGATTAAGCCCAAACATGCTATTTTATCCGAACTTTTGGTTGCTTGGGGAGAGTACACACCTAAAACAGAATGCCGAGATCGGTTGTACGGATCTCGGTTAAAGTTCATTGGCTGATCTCGGCTAAACGCTTGACGTGTGATGTTTGATGATAGCGGCACCGACGGGTGCTGCTATGAATAAACTCGATTTTTTGCTGATATCTCAGTTAAATATAATTTCGACAAAAAAATGAAAATTAGCCGAGCTCAGCTGAGCGTGTAGTTGTGTTCGTGTCCTGGTAGTCCCTTGACTTGTGAATAGCCCTTGATTACCAGTCGTGCCTTATACCGTACGATGGAACTGCCTGCGTTCGTCTTGATTTTGAAGACCCACTTGTTCTTCAACGCCTTCCGTCCTGGAGGTAGATTGACCAGACATTCGATCCTGTGGACAACATGTCTCGGAAAGTTTGCTGTTTGTTACATATCTTCAACTGCATCTGGCTCCAGTTCCGTATCCGTGCACGTTTGATTTCTCCTTCTTATTGCTATTTCTGTTGCATGTCAGCAACGCTCTTTCACAAGTCACATCTTGCAGGATCTTCGAGTGGACTACATCCGCCGCTAATTGTACTCCTGGCGCGTCGAGCCCCATGATCATGGGTTCATACCGCCACTAGCCGTTCAACTTGAACCCGATTTCTTCGAGCTTTTGGACATTATCTCGTCCACATACTCTTCCACCGACGAACAATCTTACATTTCGAATGCTTTAGCTTGCGTAGGTAGCATGTTGATCTTCCGCGTCCTGCCGCTTTCCTGGAATGCTGTCTTCAAACTTGACCATGCTTTCTGCGCCATCTTTGCTTTCTGAACCGGGCTGTCATAATGTCGTTTTTGTGGCATATTGTCGCGAGAGCTCGTTCAGACAGATCCGTGTAAACCTCGACCTGGCCCTCTGGAGGGTCCACCGTTCGCCACGTTCCTTCGCGAATCTTTATCATCCTGATGGGCCTGAGAAGGCCGGCCCACCCAGGGTTGAATGAAGCAGGGGGTTTCCACCTTCTGTGGGTCTTCAGTTACCACAGGTTAAGGCGGCTCAGGAAGAGGACGCCTCTTGGACCCCTATTAGATAGACGGAATGAGTGATCGAAGGGGTGAAAAAGATGCTCGATCGTACATGGGCACCCCCCCAGTATTTCGTCCCTTACCGCGTTAATGTAGGGCTCTGGCGTGGTGAATCTATTTCCCGTGGAACTCGTGGGATTAAGCATGAAGAACCCTAATAAAAATCAAAATCAAGTAGGAGGAAGTGGCGAGGCTAACCCCTTCGCAAGAAGTGGGTTGGCGAGGTCTCTGTTAAGCAGAAGCGAGCAGGTAGGAGCGGGAAGCTCCAACGTGGGAGCTCCGATCCCCGACAAGCCAGCCGGTGGAGATACTGGATGGAGCGTGGTTGTCGAGAGCCATCAACCAAAAAAGAGAAGGACTGCCCGCAATCGAGGTGGCTGAGCAACAGCTTGGCAAGATCATCGGCTTTGCGTCCACGAAGTCCAACAATAGAAAGGACCTGAAAACGGCCATGTTGCGAAGTCTATGGACGATGCCAAGCAGGATCACGTGAGACTCGTGAAGACTGCAGCAGCGGTGGAACCGAAGAATGTAAAAGTTACGAAGTCTACCCAGATGGAGGCCTTCGCTTTCGCAGGAAGTCCAAAAGGTGCGGCGGATGCGACTGCTTGTGATAAGCACTCACAGAAGCGGGTGAGGCAGCCGTCAGGTGAGGAGCTGTCTGGCGGTGCCCGCAAAGCCAGGAGGATACTAACCCCGAAGGTCGCCAGTAATGCCGGCAAGTCGAGCCCTAGCCAGGCGTCCCGGAAAGCTGGGTAGGGTGGGCCTGAAAAGGCTGGCCCGTCCCGGAAGGATGGGAACAGAGGGTTGCGACCGTTGTTAGGCCCTCAGTAACCACAGTGTAGGGCGAACCAAGAGGAGGCCCCCCTTGAACGATGGTCGAGCGGAAGAGGAAGCAGAAAAAGCCGCAGATCGAGAGTAGGTGCCAAGCGCGAGAAAGGCGACACGCTCGTCATCAAGACCGAACAGTCGAAGTACTCGGACGTCTTGAAGGCGTTGCGAAGCGACGCTAAGCTCGTGGATCTGGGAGCCGAAGTGCACAGTATTAGACGTACTCATACGGGCGAGATAATCCTGGAGCTGAGGCGCGATAAGGAACGCAAGGGCGCCTCTTAGAAAAAGTTTGGCGGAAGACGTCCTTGGCGAGGAGTGGAGGTGAGGGCTCTCACACAATAGGCGACTCTGAAGGTGAAAAACCTAGCTCGTCACGGTACTGCGGCAACAGCTGGTTCAGCTACCTGTGGCGGAACAAACTGTGTAGGAGTTGCGGCACCAAAGACCATAATGCACAAGGCTGAACGAGTACACGTAATTTGTCTGATTTGTACCGGGAAATCTGTGAACAACAGGCATCCAACAGGTGATCTAAGGTGCCCGACCCGACGGCGGGTCCAGAAAAATGGTAAATACCCCATCCAGGTGTTGGTGTATTCTACCTACGAGGACTTCGTTGTCGCTAAAGTAAACGGGGTCTTCTTCTCTAGCTGTTATGCGCCTCCGCGGTGATCAATTGAGCAGTTCACGTAGATGCGGAACGAAGACGAAGGCCTTTAAAGATGACTTTAATGCCTGAGCCATGGAATGGGGAAGCAGTTTCACTAACCAGCGGGGTCAGACCGTGCTAGAGACCCTGGCCGTACTAGATGTCGACCTGACTAAATAATGCAGGTACCAAGAGTACCTTTAGTCGTAACGATGCAGAGTCGATTATTACGATCGTTACTTTTTGTAGTCCTGGCCTGAGGAGTAGACGATAACTACACACACAGCGATCACCTGGCGGTTCGCTACAGTATTGACTAGAACAACAGGAGGCAGCACTGGAAGAACGGAAGGCTGGGGCAAGGGCTATGGCATAATAGTAGAATACAGTATTCCGACGAAACTGATTAGGCTGTTTGTCGTTTTTCGTGACTCCGCATTTTGTCATTCTTCGTGTCCTTAGACGTTGTTGTTGACGAGGACCTCATGACACTAAACGTCCAGAAAAGCTGGGAGTGGATTCTGCATTCGGCGTACGTTCAATGGGACAAATTGTAATCCACCAAGCTACAAAGTAAGTACGATTCACATTCTCTACTTGCGATTTGCTGCAGGACTTTGCTCGGGTACTTACCTAGTTACGATACAGCACTGCACGTTCTGCTAGACTTCATAGCGCCTTACAAGGTGTTGTTCCTCAGTCTGGAACGAAATAAACGATAGGAAAACCATTAGAATATTTCACCTTCCAACAGATTTGCATATTGTATCTAAATAGTATGAGAATCGGTACCCACTTGATTAAAATGACAAACGCCACGCTGCAAGTAAGTCGTCAATAGGTTTTATCGGACCCAGCGTGAACCTTGCACAAATCAAATGGCCATCTGTTGATTAGAATGACTCTAACGATAATAGGTAATGATCGTGGACACTCCCTAGTTGGGAGTAGACCTTTACCGCGATTATAATTGTTGTCCTATTAGACCGAGGGAGTGAGAGCTTTACCATCAACCTATGTAGGTGCAGGCGTCCTCAAAGCTGGTGATTGATCGTTCAAACTCGACTTTGACTCATCCGTCGTAAGCGTTGAGCGAACGTTTAAGACTGGAGTGCATCATGCTGCGTGCGATGCGATGGTGATGGACGATTGAAAGATCAACTCCGCAAAGTGACTGCCGTCGCAGCCGCTCAGAGGTATAGGTACCAAATGACCAGTTGTTACTAGAGTTAATTCGAGAAGGAAGTACACGGAGGAGCTTATGAATGCATAATTAATCATGCCTCCCCCCCTAGGGGGTTGTAGTGTGGCCGATGATTGCGGTGCGGATCTAGGGGGCGGGGCTAGAGTCTAGCTCCGCAGGGTACTTTTGACCGGTGTGTGTAATGACACATTGTAATAAGGCACACGTTCCAGACGGCTAAGTTAAGTTCCGGACTAGCAGCGCGGTCACTGTATTTTGGAATAATGTATCTGAACTACATTTATGGAAAAGAACACGTATACCGCTTCGATTAGATAAAGGCAACTTTCATAGTTAAAAATGATAACACCTCTCCTTACGGAACTCAAAAATCGTCATCAATAACCAGCGATTGAATAAATTTCGGGTGGACAATGTGGGACAAACCGATCGATCGATACCCGACCAACATCAAAGCTAAATCAGCTGATCAGCCGAAAAAGGTGCCGCCACAAAAGATACATTTTAATAATCCCTATCTATATCGCCACCACCACACATTTCTATAACGGACATCATCATTATCGGCGGCCGCGTGGAAGCAGGTTTTAGGAAGAAGTATCACGGTTGATGGGTTGGATGAACGGACGGTGGTGTCACCAAACGATAGTGCTTTTGGTCAATGACATCATCGTAAAAGGGGGATTTAGGAAACTTGAAAATGGTTTCACTTTTGGGAGAAAGGTTAGAATTTATTTACTTATATTTTTTTTTGTAAATTTGCATGTCCTACGAGTTCTATTCCCGTCTGTTTATTTCGGACACAACATACATTACACTATGGTAATATGATTTGGTCTTACTTGGTTGTGTATTCGAAAAGTCGGTCAACTTTTTTGCAATTCAAACCATGAGTTCGTTCAGCAGTAAGCTTTTAAATTGAGATAGGGTAAAAATTTACTTCGTCACATGCACTAATATTCGTCTCCTCAGAAGGAAAATATCAAATCATTACAGATATTCTTACTTACTTTTGCCAATGCCGTATTAGATGGAAGCTGAAAGATGTAGACTATCGATAACCACTAGAGTGGGTCAACGTTGTATGGAGAAACTTTAAATTTGACCCCATCATCCCGGAACAAAACTTTTTTGACTCCTTTTTGCGTCCAAAACAACTGTGCAAAATTTGGGAGCGATTGGTTGCGTACCCGTATTCCGCATTGTGATTGAAATTTGTATGGAAGTTAGTATGGGAAAACGTACTTTTTTGCATTTTACTCATAAGTTGAATTCTTTTGTCTAATACCGTTTAACTAATGACGTTAAAGTATAGCTTAGGATATACCGAAAAACTTTGCCGAAGACCGCAAAGTGATCCGACGCTTGTGAAAAAAGTTATTCGCTTGGTAACTTAGGCCAAAAATTGAGACTTTATTCAATGATGCAAATAATCACCTCACGAATGCTCAATCAACTTATCAATAAATTGTATTTTTATCGCTTGCGATAGAACTGTACACTGCTCCGCGATGACCATAGGCAAAGAGGTGGTAAAACGTACATGATGTAGCTCACAAATAATTTTGCACACATTGTCAGTGCCGCCACATGCTCACTCGAACAGCCGAACAATACCGAATGGGTTGTTTTTAGAAGCTACACAACGAACGCTCGATACGCACACAGAAGCAACATTCGCATGTACCAACACCACACCAATAACGTTTACAGCCTACGATGCTTCGCGATAAGCTGCTCGAAAAGCATCGAAAGCGATGAAAAGACAAGCATGGCTGGAACGCAACAGCTCAACGGGGAAAAGGAGCAGCCAACAATACTGATCAGCGTCGAGTCTGTTCATGTGCTAATCGTACGGGAGGTTGATTTGATAAAGCGTGGAAGGGTGAAAACGTATTCGTTGTCGAAAGCAAATCGCATCATTTCGCGAATGTTATCACCAAATAGCAAGCTTGATTTTATTATTGATGTTATTCCTTTACATGTTAAATGATAAGCACCACCAGGCAGTCTGTGCGTTATAACTTTCTTCACAAGTGTCGGATCACTTTGCGGTCTTCTGCAAAGTTTTTCGGCATATCCTAGGCTATGCTTCAACGTCATTAGTTAGATAGTTTTAGACGAAAAATTTCAATTTATTGGAAAAATACAAAAAAGCACGTTTTCCCATACTAAATTTCATACAAATTTCAATCGCAAAGCGGAATACGGGGACGCAACCAATCGCTCCCAAATTTTGCACAGTTGTTTTGGACGCTAAAAGGAATCGAAAAAGCATTGTTCCAAAAAATCGACTTTGTTGACCCAGTCTAATAACCACCCTCCTTAGCACTGGAAATCGAATAACTAAGCAAAATTTCAGGTTTCAATTTCACTCCACTTGCGAATTCACATTTTTTCTCTGCACACGACGACGGCAACCGCACCAAAGCAGCAACTTGTCGAGTTGATCCTCATCACCGTTCAATTTTCACTTCACCAGAACACCAGCAAATCTGCCTGATTATTAGTGGTATTCTGTCAGGAACCCTCCTTAATTGAGTCTAGGAATTCGTCTGGCATTCCTCGAGGAGTTCCTTCTGGCATTTCTTCATAAATGTCTTCTGGTTTAACTTTTGGAAAATTCTAGTCCGAGCTTCTTCTGGGAGCTCCTTCTAAGATTCCACCAGAAGTTCCTTCTGGGATCCCTTCCGTGATTCCTTTCGAAATTTCCTCAAGCATTTCTTGCGAGATTACTCCAGGAATCCCTCCAAGGAATCTTCCACATATTCCATCCGAAATAGTTCCACGAATTCCTTCCTCGATAGCTTCGAAAATTCCTTCCGGGATTCACTCAGTTATTCATTCCGAGATTCTTCCAGGTCTTCCTTCAGGAGCTGTACCAGAAATTATTATTAAAAATCCCCTACGAGATCGTTCTGGGAATGCTTCTGGAATTCTTTCTGAGATTTATCCGGAAGTTCCTTCTGACATGCATCCAGAAATTCCTTCCTGGATTTCTCTATAAGTTATTTTTTCAATTTCCCCAGAAATTTCCTGAATGATTCCTCTAGGAGTTCCTTTTGTGATTTAACTTGGAGTTTCTTATTGTAGTACCTTTTTCTAGGAGTTCCTTCTGGGGTTCGTCAAAGAGTTCTGAGATTCATCTCGAAACTCTCCTGGAATTTTTTCTGGGATTCCTTCAGGAACTTCTTCCGGAATTCCTCCATTAACCCATTGGAGCCGGAGGGGTCATATATGACCCCGGCGATGAAACCGAGCATAACAAACGTGTTCGACATCAGCGAGGTTGCGTCGACAGCGGCGAAAAAAATCGGCTCCAAAAGGTTAAGTTCTTCCATGATTCCTCCAGAAGTTCGTTCTGGAACTGCTGTAGATCACTTGTTCGACCGTTGTTCATAGGTGATAGTGACACTAAATCTTCACGGTAAATGCCAATCGAAGTCCGAAGAACAACGTAAATTGGCCTCGCAAGTGTGAACGTGCTTTCGGGTGGGCGACGAAATTGGTCGAAGTGGCCACATTGTAAGGGGGCATCCATAAATAACGTAGCATTTGACAATTTTCTATATCCCCCCTCCCCCTTGTAGCCTATTTTACATGGCTCATAGCATAATCCCTCCCCCTAAATTGGCTTCTATAACGGTTGAGATAAATGCATATTCTGAATCTGCATTCCAAACTGAGCCGAAATCCAAATTTTCATGATTTTCGGTGCCCGGGAACCAATTTAAAAATCGATTTGAAGTTTGTATGGGAGCGATTTGTCGAATAACCTCTCGTCGCAATTTGTACCGGGCGCAGCTATCAAGCAGTTGCCCAGCTGTCAAAAGGTGATTTCAAAAAATCTGTTTGAAATTGATTTTAGGTGCCTAAATAAAGTTCTAAAAATCTGAAAACAAATTATAGTGCCTCAGAAAAAGGTGCTCTTTTGTAGAAAATAAAAAAAATCAATACATTTTACAAAATTTAAAAACCCAATTGCTACGTCATTTATGGACGGTCACAGCTCAGCCACAGTTAAGCTTCATTTTTAGTTAACATCAAATTCATGATAATACTGAATCAACAATTTGCCGCCATAATACTCGATTTGCAGCTGCAGCTCTCCAACGTCGGTCACGCCCAACACTCGCCAGATCACGCTCCACCTGGTCCGCCCATTGTGCTCTCTGCGCTCCACGCCTTCTTGTACCAACCGGATGGTTAGCAAACACCAACTTTGCAGGGTTGTTGTCCGGCATTCTTGCAACATGCCCTGCCCATCGTATCCTTCTGGCTTTGGCCACTTTATGGATGCTGGATTCACCGTAGAGTGTAGCGAGCTCGTGGTTCATCCTTCTCCGCCACACACCGTTCAGCTTGTATCTTCCGAATAACGTCCACATTACAACAAGTAAGGTACACTGGGGCAAGTTGAAACGGGTGGGCAAGATGAAACAGCAGGTTAACATGATGTTATCTAATGATGGTAAACAGCATGAATGCTATAACACATAGTTTTCTATTCAAACAATCTTATGGTGAACGAAAAATTTCCAAATTGTATTGAAATCTATTTCAAAACTTCGTGTTTCATCTTGCTCCACCCGTTTCAACTTGCCCCGGTATACCTTACGAAATTATACGTATTAGAATTCTCAGAAAAAAAACTCCTGAAAATTCTCAGGGATAACTTGTGAAGAAATTCGGATTCCTAAATGTAATTTGAAGCAATTCTTCGAGGAATCCCAGAAGGAATTCGTTAAGAAATCGCAGAATTGATGAAGGATTTCCAATAGAAACTTCTGGAAAAATCATGGAAAGGACTCCTGTAGGAAAACCAGATGGAATCTCTCTAGAAATCTCAGACGAAACTCCTGGAAAAATCCCAGAGATAACTTCTAGAGAAGTCCTAAAAAACCCCTCGTATAACCTCACAAGGAGCTCTCTGAGAAATTTCGGAAGAAACTTCAGGAGAAATCTTGAACGGAATTCCTAGAGAAATCTCGGAAGAAATCCCTGTGAGAGCCCCAGAAAAAATCCTAGAAGGAACTACTGAAGAATTCTTAGAAGTAAATCGGGATCTAGAAGAAATATTTTCGGAAAGGAGGAATCCCAAAATCATCTCCTTGAAGAATCCCCGAATGCACTCCTGGAGAAATACCCGAAGGAACTTTTGGATAAATTTTGAAAGAAACTTTTGTCGATGAATAAAAAAAAATATCTACGAATTCCAGAAGAAACTGCTAGGGAAATACCAGAAGAAAACCTGGACAAAATTAACAGAGTTCCTAACGGAATCTCACTCTTAAGGGGTTGTCCATTAATTACGTAAGGATTTTTTTGCGATTTTACGACACCCCCTCCCCCCCCTTGTAAGATTTTTTGTATGAGAACCCTAAAATTTTTGTATGGCGCGTAAGATTTTTCAAACCCCTCCTCTCCCTATAAACCCTTACGTAATTGATGGACAGCCCCTAAGCAGGAAAAAATGCAGGTTTTTTTACTGGCTGAAATCCACTTTATTAGAGTTTCTCTCTGAACATTAGCAGCACTATCACTTAAGGTCCCACAATTTCTTAAGAATGCAGCTTTGTTTTTTTTTCTTATACACTCTCTTAAACAAACACGATTAAGAGGATGGAAGAGGGGACACTTGTCCTCTTGTAAGCTGTCAATATGGAGGAACTGCTCATAGAACATTCAAGCTGCAAAGCACGCTTTGCCGCAAGTCGGACGTTACGCCGAGAAAATAAATAGAAGAAGAAGAAGACGAAAAAGATTTAGATTAACAATAAAAAGAATGAAAAAGAAAAACAAACAATGTGAAGAAGAAAAAGA